>NW_009706632.1:0-54716 GCF_000703405.1 Apaloderma vittatum | reverse complement strand
TTCGCGGCTGGAACTGACGCCTGGAAAGGCGGAGGGCTGTGAGGCTTTGGGGCAGGAGAGTGTGGAGATGCGTCTTCTTAAGAGAAACGTGTGGGTTTTAGCGCTTGCGAGATTGTCTGTTTCTCTTGCTTGGTTTGAAAATGGTGGTGGGAGTGAGATGCCGCCTCCTTTTCAGCCTCTTCTCTGGTCAGAAACCTTCCCGTGTCCCTCCTGCCTCTGGGCTGCAATGCCACCAGCGGCAAATTTCCCCCCTCTTTAACGGCCAGATGCAAATCTGCCCTTAGGTGCTGGTCCTTCAACGGGTGTTGGAGGCTGGTGCCTGCTGGGAGCACCTCGGAATGCACCACTGAAAGCAAGGGAGGACTTCATACCTTCACACCTTCACACCTTCATACCCTCCCTTGACGGGGCAGCTGCTTCTCGGCTGTTATGCCTGAGGTAGGTTTCAGAGATGAAAGTATGTATGAGGCCTAACTGAGCAATAGGGACTTTAGATTTCTATGTGTATGAGATAAAACCAGGGCAGGCAAAAGGGAGGAATTTGACAGGGAGCTGGAGAGGGGCCGGTGTGCAAGAGGAGTCTGCCTGCTGCAGGGGTCGGCCATGGAATGCAGCAGCTCTGGCTGGGAGTACTGGGAGTGTCAGCAAACCCTCTCAGTGGTTTATTGCCCGAAACTTCACATACAGCCAGCTGGGAACTTTCCACTGGTACAATTTTTTCATAAGAAAATATGTAAACAAAGCTCCCACAGGAAACTGCGTGTGCTCTCACTGAAGATGGAGTGATACACTAAGTAGGATCACATACAGCCTGTTGAAACAGTGGTCTAGTGATTTATAGCACTACCTGGAGGTACGGCACAATTAATGTCAAAATTCTTGGACTTTGGAAGGGACTGCATCTATCTGTCCTTTCTTGCCCCTTTTGCCTCTTGGTACCGGGTTGAAGGGAGAAACACTGATACTCTGACAATTACTGAATGGGAAAGCATCTCTGTATGCTGAATTTATTTAAGAAATGGGCTAAGGCAAAGAAAAGTTTCAGGTCAAGGTAAAGCACAGATCTCACAGTAATGGTCCAGTACAGGGCAGGCAGAATAAACCCCAGTACTTTGTCAAAAGGAAGTCTCTGGCAAATGAGCTTTCAGAATAGGTTCTGTTTTGTCTTTACATTCCTAAAATTTCTGATAGGAGTCCGAGATGTAAGCTTTAGCATGTTGTGTTGTTCCTGTAAATCTTTTTGCTCTTTCATATTAATATATTCAGTTTTATTTATTCAGTTGCTAGCCTTTTTTTTTTATTATTCAATTGCATGCTTTTGTTTCCAAGGTTTTTTTAGCAGAGTCAGCTTTGTTCATTCTGAAATATTTTTTTTTAGAACAGTTGAGCTTGTTGCCTTTGTGAGTGTGTGTTCTTAATCTCAGGGATCTCAGAATGTCCTTCCAAGCCCAGACTGCATCTTCAGGGTCTGTGGCAAACTTTGATGGAAGTTTTTCTTGTAGTCCTTGCAAATTTCATTTTTTGTGCATAAAAGATGTAGCCACATGTTTTTCTCCAGTGTGCTGTGTACAACTTGTTCAGTATTTCAGTCGCTGTTTCACGGTAGCACAGAAGCAGCCTTCGTTGTGCTCCTGTTCAGTATTTAACCAGGTGGGGGCGTAAAAGTGGAAGGAATATTTTCTGCAAGCATCCGAAGGAGAAAGACGCTCCTTCATATAAACTTCTCACCAATTTATATTTTTCAATGGGAAAAATTTAATTTTGCAGAGATTTAAAAAAATTTCTTGCTTCTTTTCAAATTCTGCCTTTTTCTGTTGCAGATGGATAGCAGAGAGGAACGCAAAGGCAAAAACCAAACTGGAGATTTTCTTTCCACTACCTCCCAAAGTAGGTGAAGCTCAGGAAAGTAAGGATGGTGCTGGATGCACAAACGAAATGTAAGCAAACATTTATTAAATCTAATCACAAATCTGATAATCAGAAAGATGCACCATATGTGCTTTTGTTGTGTGGCCCCAGTTTGTCCCTTCACCCAGTGAAACTCTGCATTCCATGGCAGGTTTCCCTTCTCAAATTGTGCTGGTTTGTGTGTTTTCAGCACTAAGCAAAGGTTTGTTTCTCTCCTATCTCTTATCAGCTTGGGATAACTCCTCTAAGGACAGGGACAAATGTGGTGAGTTTGCCACATGTTCTGTTGCTTCCTTCTGTAAGCACTCAGTAAACATTGGGCATGTCTTGTAGCAAGTGTAATTACCGAAAATTTGATCCTGTCTCTGCAATGTTATCTAGGTGATCTTCCTTTTAGAAGTCAGGTGAGAAATAATCACTGCAAGCATCTTGGAGAAAAAACAAATAGCTGTAAAGATCAGTATTCCTGAGACCTGCCTGTGCTGTCACCAGCCTGCAACTTCGGAGCAGGCAAGGCAGCCATGGTCAGCAGGGGCTCTGCTCACCATGGCTTTAGGAATTGCTAAATTCCTGAAGTCTTCTAAAGGTGGAAAACAAAGAGACACTGTGAGGCACAAATGCTGTCTGCGCAGACCATGTCTTTGGCACATGGGCAGCCAAAGCCCACAGAAGACAGGTCTCTGCAAGCAGACTTACTCATTCTACCTGTGGCACAATTTAATCTCTGCAGGAAATCCAGATCTGCCAGGTGCAAATAGCCAGCACTGACTGTGCCGAGTAAGGATGGCGTTTACCATCACTATTACTGTCAGCACCAGACACCTTGGCTGAGCACTGGCAAATGGTGCTGCTGGTTTTAGAGGTTGTGGGACCGCTCCTGCAACCTGGCAGGGGGAATTGCTTCCTGAAGAGCAGAGGGGTTTCTCCTTTCAAGGAATTCTGTGCCGAGCAGGGATTTTGCCCAGCAAAGTGTGCTATCTGGACAGGAACATCTTGCAAGTCAATATTCTTGCAAAGGACAAAGCATCCAAAAATATTTAATATTTCTGGATGTGACTACATCAATAGATAAGGGAAGAGATATGTATGTCATCTATCTGGATTTTTGTAAGATTTTTGATACAGTTCCCCACACCATCCTTCTCTCTAAGGTGGAGAGATATGGACTTGATGAGTGGACTGTTCCTGATGAGGAATTAGTGGGAATTTTTTTAGACTAGATATAAGGAAGAATTTTTTTACGATAAGGGCGGTGGAACACTGGAACAGGCTGCACAGAGAGATGGTTGATGCTCCATCCCTGGAAATATTCAAGGTCTGGCTTGGCCCAGCTCTGAGCAATGTAATCTAGTTAAAGACATCCCTGCTCACTGCAGGGGGGTTGCACTAGATGACCTTTAAAAGTCCCTTCCAACCCAATGCATTCTATGATCTTACAGGCTTACATTGCAACAAGGCAGATCTGCAGATCCAGGGAATCTGCTTTGCCCTTCTGAGCTGAATTGCATCTCCAGGTAGCTGAGTGCTGCTGGGGCAGGGTGATCCTGCTGCATCAAAACCAGGAGGCTCTGGTATTTGAAGAAATCCCTGCTCATTTCAGGAAGGATTGGACTAGATTACCCTTGAATATCCCTTCCAATCTCAACTATTCTATGATTCTGCACCAGCTTGAAAAAGTCCATGTCTTTGAACGTGTGCTGCTGAAGTTTGCATGACTTCTCTGCCTCGGTGTACTACCATGGGATGTTTATTTGCCAATTTAATAGAACTGAGTGGGATACTTGTAGTGGCTATGAAGGGGATGGTGAGTGTGGAGCAGGGGGAAGGTGGAGATGAAGATGAGAGTGTGATCTGTGTTTAATCCCTGAAGAGAAAGGGGTCTAGTTTAGCCTCGGCTCTTAAACTGTAAATGAAATTCATCCCTGGCCATATGGCTGCTCCTGGCTCTGTTGCAGCATGTAGATGGCACGAGAGGTTTCTTGTGGAGCAACACATAGTCCACAGGAGGAATTGAGTTGTTTTTAATATACCTGCAGAAATGAAAAATTCCCCTTGGGAGGATGGAAGGCTAATCTGTGTGAGAGAGGAGAGAAAGGTGAATGAAGCATCATGATGACTCGTCAGTGTCTCCCAGCAGCTGGAGGCAGCTCAAGGGTATGGCACTGGTGTGATGCCATGCCAGAGCTTGTTGACAACATGCAGGGAGACACAACCCGTACAGACTGTCCCTGAGACAAATGAGCTCTTTGCAGAGATAAACACAGAGCTATGTTAGCTGAGGCTCAATTCTGTGAGGAGCAAATGAGTAATAAACTGTTTTACTTGCTGTCGTTTTCACTCACTCCTCCAAGGCTGTCTTATACTCTAACAACAAAGCACTTTGTATACTGGTTGTGGGAAGCTACTGCACAGTCGCAGAGGTGCTGATGGAATTCTAGGGACTCCAGATGTGCTGGAATAATTTGTTTCTACTTCAGCAGTACTCATCCCTAATGTGGGCTGAGTGCGGGAAGGTAGCCCTTCCCTAAGCGGTCACACTAGGCTGTGGTCAGTCGGGAAGCAGGGAGGGCAAAGGCAGTGGTGGGGTCATGCTTCCCACCCCTGTCACAGCACAAGCCCCACCCCTGAAATTCTCTTCTGCACATGAGCATTTCCATTGAATTTCGATATTAGCATTTCAGATTTCAATATTGCTCATGAATGAAAGCATTTATTTCTATATAATCAAATCCTTCATTTCCATATAAAACCCACCTGTAATGAATACCATTGTTCACAAACATATAGTGAGAAAGTAAGTGGCCTCCACTTTCTAAATTAAATGTTGTCAAAATGTGGTCACAGAGGTTTCCCATCCCCTTGCAAAATACCATGTGTGGTAGAAAAGTACGAGCAGGATGACCTTGCTGGGGACAGCAGGGGGCCCAGGAGCCATGCTGGTACCCGCCACTCTGCACTGGTCTTCGCTCTCCAGCTCCGGTGGCACTGTGCAGTCCATCAGGTCCCCTGGGTGGGGGACATGGAGTGCTGTCATGTTGTGAGAGCCCAAGAAGGCACAGTGCAGCCCTTCGATCATTCCCCTGTGTGTTGTGGTCCACCGCCAGAACCAAAGCATCTTGCAGTCGCATTTCCAGGGGTTGCGGGATAAAAACACGTACTTCAGTTTTGGCAGTTCAGCAAACAAGTGGATGGGGAGGGAGCTGAGGTTGTTCTTGCTCAGGTGAATGAAATGCAGCTTGTTTAAGTGTGAAAAAGCAGAGTCTGAGATCGAGGAGATCTGGTTGTTGTTCAGGTACAAGTTTCTCAAGTTCAGCAGATGTCTGAAGGTGCAGTCGACAGCAGTGATTCTATTAGCTTCAAGGTGCATGGTCTTGAGCTGGATCAACCCATCGAAAAGCTGATTAGGCAAATCAGCAATGAAGTTGTGTCCTAAATTTAACATGCCCAATCTGAGAAGCTTTGTAAAAGCGCCATTTTGGATGATCCATATCCGATTCTTCCTGAGATTCAGATCATGCAGGGTTTCCAGGTCCTTCAGGGAGTCTCTGCCAATGGCTTCTATGTGGTTACCCTCCAGGGACAGCCTTGTGAGGCTGGAGAGGTTCCTGAAGGCTTGTGGGACATATCGCATGTTATTAGAAGCTAAATCGAGCCTTTCTAAAGAAGGCAGATGTGAAAATAGAAGTGGATGGATTTCAAAGATATTGCAGTGGGACAAATCTAGGCTGATGAGGTTTAATAGTCCTCTGAAAGTGTTTGCGTGCAGGTAGGGGAGACGTGAGTTCCTGATGAGGTGCAGCTCTCGCAGCTTGCTGAGAGTGTGGAAGGTCCCCGGGGACAGAAAGGTCAGATTGTTTCCATCTAGCCAGAGGCTGTGGAGTGAAGTCAGGTTTCTGAAGGTGTTGGTGGTTAGAAGCCGCAAATAATTGTTGGAGAGGTTTAGAGAGATGGTGGATGCTGCTATTTCTCCAGGGAGGGCTCTCAGTCCGGCTCTGTTACAGTGGATAATCTCTTCAGGTGCACATTTGCACATGCTTGGGCATGAATCAGAGGTATTCAGACTCAGCCCAGTCTTTGCTGCACAAGTAAATATAAATATAACAAGAAAGAACATGACCAGCCACAAGTCAGCCACTGCATCTAATACCTGATTGATAGGAGAGAAGGAGGCAAGAAAAAGAGCATGTACCTTTTTGATAGGTGAACCGCGAGCATTGCAGGGTCGGTTGGGCTGTGCTCTTAGTGCATGATGGAAATAAATTATCTGGTTCTTACTGCTGCAGCCCAATGGGGATCAAGTCTTTAGGCAGATAAAAGCAGATTAAGTGCCACCCTGCTGTGAAGAGCATTACCGAGAGGCAGGGAGATTTCTCAGCCGAGCATCATGCTCTGACAGTGTTTTTTCCCACCTCCTGCCCTCTGCAAAAAGCAGCAGGTAACCGACTTTCCTTGTGATCTGTCTGGGAGAGGATCCTGCCCCTGGGTTGATCGTCATTCTCAGGATCTGCCTGTCAGTTTGCTCAAAAAACCTTCAGTTTGGGGATGGATTTTTGTGCTTTTCTCCAGTCAGGGCTTCATCAAAAGCAACTAAGAGAGGCTTTGCCATCCAAGTGTGTGTGGGGGGGCTCTCACGCTGCTGTGCCTGCACGTACTGGCAGATGTTCTGAGCTCAGGTTGTGATCCAGACGCCAAGGATAACAGACCCTTGCCTGCACTGTGAGCACAGCCCTGTCGATGGCTGTGACCCCTCTGCAGTAAAACAAGAGACTGTCAGGAGCTGTGCAAGCCTCATGCTCCCTGCCAGCCAGGAATGTGTGTAGGAGTGCTGTGTCCTGGGGGAGCCTCTTCTCCGGATAAGCCCTGAGCTGTCTATGAGTGGTAAAAGGTGATGCCTGTGGGCAAAATGCAGAGCACCCCAAGGGCACCCTCCCCTTCTCAGGTCACAGCCTGTCCCCAGCAGGTCTGGAGATGCCACTGAGAAGCTGGAGCTGGGCTTGAGTCCCTGAAAACCCATGCACTTGGGGTCCTCCCTAGTTATTATTCTATATTCAGAGCTCAAAGGAAAAGTGCAGTCGAGGGGCTGATTGATGCACCCAGCAGCCAGAGATGAGCAATCTGTAGGCTGATAATTTTGCTTACAATGTCAAGAGAACTAGGCTTGGGCCTTGCAGCTGATGTGTCAGCAAGGCAGCTAGTGACACTGTAGCTGCTCTTGTTTTTTTTCTCTTAATTCTTTTTTTCTGCCTCACTTCTCTGCCAGAGTTTTCATGGTTTTGATATGTTTGAAGCGTCTTACCTCAGTCCTCCGCCCCTTCAGGTGCATTAATCTGCTCTTAATTTCTTGGTCTGTCTCATCTTTTTTTTTTTTCATGTTTTATAGATTTGGGTTTTCTTTATCTCCCCTGCTCTGTGAGCTCTGTCCAGATAGTGGCTGAAAACTTAAATATACGATATGCCCAATGGTACATGGGAATTGGACAAATTTGCAGATACATTTTTTCTTGGCAGAAGCAGATGCGTTTGTGCTGTTAAACTGCTGTGTTGGCTTCAGCTGGTTTTGTTTTCTTCTTCATTTTTTCAAGCAACAACCCCCAAAGAACAGCTTTTCTCTGCAAGCTTGGCTGGGATAGCTGCATTGTGTAATGGAGACCATCTTCCAGCTGTAAACATAATTTATTTAGTTGGACAGGTTTTGCCACAGTGTTACTAGGATCCAAAAGCTGGTTTTCACCCTGAGCGCAGAGGTGACAGCACCTTGCCAAGGGGCTTGTCCTGGGAGCCCCAGAGTAAGGTGGAAACATATGCTGCTCATGCTATTGAGCTACTCATATTTGGGGCCATGCAGAAGGTTTTCATGGGTGAATCTCTGTTTTCTGTATTTCTGGCTTAGCTGGGACTGCTCCTTTGAGGCCATCACTTTGGAGGGGTGTTCCACTGCTTTGATCTCCTTGGCTTTTCTTACCTCCTGCTGCAGAACAGCTATGAATACCCACTGATTCATGAGTTTGCATCCCTGTGAAGGAGACCGGTTTCTGCTAGTTTCTGTGCAGGATGAGTGAGCTCCTCAGTGTCTGCCTGGAATGGTCTCAATTCTAGCTGAAGTTTGTGACTCAGGCTGAAGAAGATAGATCACTTGCTCTGCTGTCCTTTTCATTCTCCACAGGCTTTATTTCCGTTTCCAACTCCAGCACTGTTGCCATTTTCTAGCCCTTGTTTAAGCCCAGTGCTCTCTCTAGTTCTCCTTGATTTCATATTGGAAATTTTCGGACTAAAACCATGCTGCTCTTAGAGCTCATTGTTATTAGATGTTGCTTAACTGGACTAAAACCTGGTGGTGAAACAGGACTACACACCTGTGAATGTGTCCTTGTTCCAGAGCCTGTAGGCCCATGTGCTCCTTTTTAAATGTTCAATGTTGCCTGTACAGCTTCAGCTTCCTGAGTATCATTGCTGCAGTCAGCGGTAGCCAGTGTCACTACTGCATCAGGTGCTGCAGAGACAAGGTAAAGACATGATCCTTGAGAGGAAAAAACTCAAGATTTTTCTCTCTAGCTTTGTTTTTTAACAAACACTTTCTGACTATGGTCCATTCAATTATAAGCATTCAGCTCTTGTTGGGATTTTTTCAGGCTTAGCTCATTGTACTGCACGTGAAGGGATTGTGGTTGTCTCTCTCCATCTGCTAGGAGGGTTTTCTGAAGTGCATCATGTGTTTTGGCTGAGACAGATCATCCTTCTGGAAATGGAAGGCAGAGCCACTGCAGGTCTTCTGTTAAAATGTATTCCACCCATTGCACGACCATGACTGTGTTTTGTCTTCAATCACTGATTTATCTGGCATTTGGGATTTATAGCCCAGCACACTCACTTCAGAAATTGTTTATAGATGATGTCAAAAGCCTTGCCTAATTCTGTAGATTTTCAGGAGCTGTATTCTCTGCAGGATTGAGATTTGATACAATCAGTCCAAACATTTACTTTGGGGTGGTCTTGCTTGAGTTAATGAGGGGAGGTTTGCTTTTTCTAAACTGTCTGGTGGGCAAAGGAGGGGTGAGCAGAATGACATAACAGCTTTGTCAATTAAAAGAAAGCTTAAGTATGTTGGAATACCCAAGTGTTAGGAATATTCTGTCTTCCACAAAGTTTGATCTAGCTGGTGAACTCTCTTGCATATATACCTCAGCCTTTTTAAGAGAAATTCCTGACAAAAACACTTAACGAGTAGCAAGTATGCTTGTGGTGAGTATAGTTCAAAACAACAAAGGAAGGAGAATTTTTATTTTTAAAGGATGTCTGAGAAGAGACCCCCTGGGTACTCTGTAGCTCTATAAAACTGGCCATGGAGTCCTAGCTCTTCCAAAAAAAATATCACTTTGAGACCTTACAAAGAAATGTGAAGTACCTCTCACACCCTTTAAATCCTGCTTGTATATAGATATGTTACCACTAATAAAGCAGAAGTTAGGCAGGAGGGAGCTGTCTGCCACAGGCTCTGGACATCAGTGTCTTGAGTTCTATTGCTCCTCACAGCAAATGGTCTGGGGGAAGTGTGCAGGAGAAAATCACCTGTGATGAAAAATTAGTCTTTATGAAAGCTGAATATGGGTTCCTGTTGCAACCTGTCCAAGCAGCTCTCAATGGCTGAAATTCTGTGCTCTGGCCATAGCAGTCTCAGTGGGGCTTAGGCCCTGTGCCCACTGTTGACGAGCCTTGGTGCCTGGTGGTTTGCCTGTACCTGGGACCCTGGCTTGGAGCTGTGCAGCACTCAGGAATGGAGCTCTTGCCGAGTCCTGCTGCCTGCAGCAGGGCCATGTGTGCTGCGGTGCTCCCCCTGAGACTGGGCGGCAGCGCCAAGACACACGTGCACTCGCTGCCTTTATTAGGAATTGGGGCAGCATGGTTTCAAAGTCACTTATGTGCTTGCTTTCTTTACTACTTTTAGTAACTTGTGAAATGCTTACAGCCAATTATTTGAACAAACAATGTCATGGAGGATAAGCTCAGTCTTGGCAGTGCTATCAGCTGGACACAAATATTTTGTAAAAGAAATAGTTTGGAAAAGTTTTCTGCATGTTGGAAAGTGTGTCCCTCTTCTGTCCAAACTGCCTCTGCTACACTCTAGACACTGACCTACTTCAAAACCTGACTTCTTCCAGCACAGAAGGTCCATTGAAGTGGAACAGAGCTCTCTGATACTGGACTCTGATGGGTCCTGCCTGGGTGACCCTTGTTTTCACTGCTGTGCTGCTGTGAAGTGGAAAAGCGGGGCTTTCCCTGTGCCTGCTCAATGCTTCCATATGAATTCATGGCTTCACAAGGGAAAGTGAAACACTGACCAAGGCTTCCCCTTTAAAAATGCTAGCAGTTCTCTCTCCTGGCCGAAACACTGCATATGCAGACACTCATTTTGAGAACCGATCATGCTTCTGAGGTATGTGATTAAGACCCAGCTTATGAAGGCCAGAAACACAGATGCTGGGCATGAGCAGGACTCACTCACTCGTCATCCATTACCAGCTGGTCACTGCTTACAACTGCTCTCTTCCTGAAGGCCCCCAGAAAGATGTGTCAAAGCAACCTTCTCTGGAGGAGTGCTCTGGGGAAATGCTGGGGAAGGACAAGGTAGATACTCCAATCTTACTTGCAAGACTGAGCAACTAATTCCTAAAGAAACCCTTAAACAACCAAATATGAGAAGGAGGAACGCATTAAAAATTTATGGAGTGCTGGGGGAACCTGGCTGCAGGCAGGGCGATTTTAGTTGGTGCATGCAAAAGGCCTGTCATCCGGCATGGTACAAATGTGCCATCCAGTGTGATGGAAATCATCGTGTGTGGGTGCTGGATCCCTAGCTCCTGCTGCCAGCTCCGGGACCAGGGGGTCAGAGCATCCTGCTGTAAATTGGCACCAAAGGCATCAGAGCCATGCTGACCTACTTTGGGTTATGCATCCTGGAGGGCACGTTTCTGAGAGAAATTTTTCCCTTCTTGCTTTCTCCAAAGGGAACAAACCAAGCCCATGATTATGGTCTGCATCTGGATCCCACATTGCTTTGAGGATTTGGCAGGTTGGGAAGGGTTTAACCTCAAGAGCTGGCTCTGACAGTCTGCTTGCACAGTTGGATATGCTGCCTATTCACAACAGTTGATTCCTGACACTTTCCTGAGCACTTGCCTGTAAATACCAAGACCTAAACCTTGAAGAGCATGAATCTTTCTTTTTTTTCTTTTTCACTTTGCACAGGTGATCAGAAGTTGCCATTTGAATTGTGTTCTTGGGCGGTTTTGGTTTTTTGTTGTTTGGTTGGTTGGGTTTTTTTAAACACTTCTAGTAACCTCTTTAGGTATAAGGGTTTGAGGACAGAAAGATATTTGAACATGCAGCAAAATTTCTTGCTTCTCCTGAATTGTGATTTTTTTTTTCTTGGTATAACAGACGTCCATAAAATCCTTCCCCAAAACATGGCCTGGGAAGCACAGACTTCTTACCGTTTAACATCAAACAGGCCTTCTTGTGGTGAAAACTCCCAGTTTTTGTAACTTTGCTGCCAGATAAACAGCAAAAAGCCTGAAGGATCTGTCCCTGCACTGATCTGTGTGCTGACACTGATGTAGCAAATCATTGTGCTAGATTCACCAGCCTGGCTGTGGAAGCTGGACAAACATCATAGCCATTCGTGTACAAGCAATGCTCAGAAATAGTGGAAGGAAGAAAGAAATAGTGGGGGAAATAGAAGAGAGAGGGGTTTTGTACATTGGCTAAATTGAGCTTCAGAGTGAGAATCTGGGAATAGATGCATTGAGCACTTATAGGGGAAGGATGGGAGTGGAATTTGGCAAAGGGGTGCCTGAGGTATGGTCCTCAATGCACCAGGTGCATCACTCCCATCTCTCATCCACTAAGAGGTATGAACCCAGCACAAACTTTCAAACAGTTCTGGAGGTAGAACAGAATAGACAGAGTCAGTATCTGTGATGAACAAAAGTGCATCTGGAAAGGAAAACTTCATATTTATATCTAAACAATTTGTGTTTGTTATCTTTGCAAAATAAATGTTCTCCACATTTGGCTTTTCCTCTGCTTACAAAGCACAATGGACGTTTGCTGAAGGATGGAGCAAGATCTTTCACTGGTCGTTTGTGTGCAAAGCAACTAGCAGCAAGTATTTCTGGCTGAAGTTGCCCTGTATTTTTTACTCTTAATTAAAAAGCAAATCAATATGGGTCAGGGTGAGTGCTGACATCTCAGGTCACTCACCTGAGAGCCAGCAGTCCTCCAGACCCAAGGTAGGATGTGTGCAGGGGGGATTGGTGCAGAACATGTTCCTTCTCCTTTGTAATAGGATACGTGACCTCAGCACTTGCACATCTCACATGCTCCTACTCGCTGCTTGGTGGATGTTCTGTTTGGAGAAAGGGCAGAGTTCTTGCAGCATATCTCTAGAAGGTGCATCATCTGTTTATGCATCTTGAACAAAGCAAACAAGTCTCCTTGTAGTGGTTGTAATGTGTGGGAACTGAGTGCAAATCTTAAAGCTTTTTGGCTAAGTCTTGACCATTTCAGCCCTCAAACTATTATGGGTGTTACTGTTTCCCTTATAAATTTTCTTCATTTTTTTCTTGAATAATGCAAATTTCATTGGTTCCAGGGTGTTTCCTCTCCTCCTCTGCCTTTTCCATGGTGACCTCAAAGGAGGATGTGGAGGATTGAGTGGGAAAAGGAAGAGGAAGGAATGCACCAAAATCAAACTAAAGATTTATGGAGTGGAAGAGTATCTGCATTGGGAAGGTTCATATATGTATCTCAAGATAACAAGGATGAACTGACAGTGTATGTTGTCTAACACTGGCTGTGACATGCAGTGCTCAAGCCTTTGGGACAGATGAGGTCTCCCACCCTGTGCAGTGATTTGGTGTTACCCTCTCTCAAGATACCTGTAATGTCTGTGTCTCCTCCTGTTTTTTCTGCTCTTGGCATGTCATTTCATTGAACTGTTTCAGTTTTCTTTCCCTTCCAGTGTTTGCTGCAAGCACAGGCACCGTGTGTGCTTGCAGCCTGACAGTTCTGATCACTGAGTCCTTTGTCGTCATGTCTGTGAAGCAGTAAATCAGCTGCACTCTAATAAATAGAAACATTGCATGGGATTCTCCTGCTTTAAATAACCCAGTCACCTTTTGCACATAACATTCCAGGAGTTGGACTCTTAATATGAGGTACATAAAGCCAAAAGTTGCCAAGAACTCCTCTGCCTCCCTTAAGAAGTAGTGGTCTCCTTGAGGGGATGTATGTGAGTTTGCTGATGAGCTTTTCCAGCGCTCTGCAGCTCTTTCTGTGTCAAAGACACAGATGAGCAGAGATCTCTATAGCCTGCCCAGCCCTTGATTCCTCTGAAGATGCTGGTAAAAGGCTATTTTCCCTGTTTCATCACTCTTCTGGGTCACCATGGTGTAAATAGAACTGATTATAAAGCATGTGATGCCTGTTGCCTTTGGTGTGCTGCCCAGTCCCAGAGCAAGGGCAGGCATCGGGCTTCGCCCAAGCCACTGTGGTTGGATAGCCCTTGCTGCAAGGTTGCACCGATGTTTAAAGAACGGTGTTTAAAGAATGGTATGAGCTTGATTTCAGCCCTGGCTGCTGACGGATAGACAGATAGAAGCACTAGAGATGTGTCACAGGCAGACACTTCTATAGGTGCTTTCCATCTGGCATATGCAGCCTTGCCTGAGGAGCACAGCACACAGTAGATGGGCTGCTGCTGCAGAGGAGATCACACGCAGGGTATCAGGGCAAAATGTTTAAGGCTTACACATGCTTACTTTGCCTCAGTGCTTATCCTCCAAGAATCCCCTTGGAGCTTCTTCCAGGGGAGGAGGCTGGGGCCAGGCAGAGTGTGCGATATGAGGAAGAAGCAGATGTAAAAACTCAATTTTGTCTGAATGGGAACTCAGTATGAGCTTGCAGTCTTGCTACTCTGCTTGCTTTGGTCGTGTGCTACCCTAGTGCAACCTCAGAGCCAAGCCTGCTCTCTGCCACATGGATTTGTCCTGCTGCCATCTTTGGTTCAAGCAGTGTGTGTGTGTCTTTGCAAGGACTTGGACAGTGGCTTTGCCATCCTGCTAACTGGGAGACAGAATCAGCCCCCTAACACAGGCTATGCTGGTGTGAATGCTGTGATGTACTGCTGCTTTCTGTCTCTGTGTGCTCACATTATGGTGAGCTCTGCCAGGACTAACAGCTCGCTCTGCTCTCAGATGTGTTTACAAGTGCTGGGACTTGTTTGAGTGCATGGGAACCCTCCTGCCCTCAGAGATGCAAGAATCCTTGCAGGGAGGCTCATGTGTTTCAGGTACATCTAGGGGATTGTAGGGGGGACTGCATGTGGGTGGGTCCTCCTGGCCCAAGAGCTACAGTAGAAAATCACGGAGATATCTGGGTGAATTTCCATTTTCTTCCTTGCTTCCTTTTTTTTTCTTTTTTTTTCTTTTGGTTGTCTTGTTCCTCTCTCCTGATTTACTGCATGTGCTCACGTGGCCTTGGAAAGGGGGGTTCTCGGATAGTTTTGCTTCCAAAAGGAAAAGAAGCTGGCAGGCGTTCATATTTCAGTTCTCAAGTTATGTAGGTTAAAGTCTCCCAGTGGGAAAACGGAAGATATGAGAGAGCAGATTGCTGATGGCGATACTCGCTAGAAGGAAAACGGAAAAAAGGAGCATGTAATTCTAGAGCTGCATCCAGATGAATGTGAAGTTTGAGAGGTATGTTTTCTGTCTGCTGTTAGAACATAATTTCCATTTGTTTGATACAATTTGTAATAAAATGCCTCATTGTATCTTAAGGAGTAGTAAGAGCGACTAGTTTAGAAGTAGAGTCTAAGCCACCAGTTGTTCATGTGGAGAGGGGGGAGTGTATTGGTCAATGAAGCCTTGTTCTCAGTTATGTAGCTAAAATTAATTACGGTGTGGTCCGTCTATTAGGAGTAAGTCTGACAGGTAACGCTTTGTGACTAGCTCTAAGATTTCAGACCCTGTAGATTTAAGTGAGGTGTTCGAGACATAAGAGTTAGAGGATGAAACAGGGCTCCAGACCCTCTCCCTAATCTGTGTCATCCCCCTAAAAAAGCTTTCCTCTGGTTTAAGACCTATTTGATTATAGAACATGGGCTTGTGATCCAGTATTTGGCACTTTAAATGCCGGCACTCTGCAGAAATGTTCATTAATATTCTCCTATTGAATTTTAATTGTTGAGACAATATAATTAAAAATATGGTTTTATCAGTATTTTCAAAGAAGCATATTCTGCATTGAGCAAGTGACAAGCTATGGTACACTAAGCTGTTAATACAGAAAAGTATATTTGAAAAGATCTGTTGCCTTCTATTAAATGAGAGATCATTACCCATCTTGTCTTGGTCAAAATTTCTGTTAAGACCCCTTCAGAATTCTTAATTGCCTGAACAGTTCTCTAAGGACTTAATTGTCTCTTTCTATTGTGTAAAACAAAATATTTGTGTATTATGTCTTTGTTACTGGCTATGAAATCTTAACGTTTAAAAAATGCCCTGCTCAGAGTACAGACAAAAGGTGTTGGACTGGAACAAAGACAGACCTGTCAATTATTTTAGCTGTTCTGTAGCTACATTTTTCCCTACCGAAACCTAATCCTGATCTTTCTAAATGAATAGCAAATACTACTGTTAAATCCAATGCCTGCAAGGACTGAGTACTTGACTGTCTTTTGCTTGTATCTACATTGAAAATATTTCTTTTACTCTTCTGATTAAAAGCTGTCAGGAGGGCAGGAGACACAGGTTTACTTTGAGAAGGACCGGCAGTAAATGACATTTTGCAAAGGCCCTTCAATGTCTTTGTATCAAACCCTATGAATTAAAAAAAAAAAAACAACACACAAAACACATCAAAGCTTACATTCCTTACAGCCTTAAAAGGCTGCTTTCATGCCTATGAAGTCCCAGGAGACCCTCAGACGTGAAGTACCTGATCCCTACTGGCAAGTGCTGCCTTTCTACATTATTTTAACAGCTCAAAGTGATGGAAATAGTATGAGAAAGCTGAGAAAAGGATCATGAGAAGCTTCAGTACTGCTTTTAGTCACAGAAGTTCCCAAAGTATCTCCAGCTCCTGAGTCAATAATCCTTCTGCTCTGCTGGCCACAGCAAGCACCATTTGTAATCACAGGCAAAACCCAGCTGCTCACTTCTCTGCCAGGCTAATTAAAAAGTGCTGTGACCTCCTAGGGTTAATTGTGTCCTGTCAGTAGGATGGAAGAAAGGAGGCCAGCAGGGTTGCCTGGTATTTCAGTACTGAACTTACTGATATGATTTTAAATGATTCTGATTTTATTGTGACTGTGTGATTCCAGAGCTAAGAGAGCTGCAGAGTGCATATCTAACACACCGTTTCTGATCTGCAGGTGAGCGATGTGACAGAAAAGTGCTGCTAGCACATGAATTCCCCGCAGAACCTCCCTTTCCACCACCAACAACATGCAAAGCAACTACTCCTTGGTTGTCACCACCAGAGAAACTCTTCAAGTCCTCTATACAGCACTGACGAACTCATCGGCTGCATTGCTCTCGCCTCCTCCCTGCCCGCTTACCTCTTCAGATTATCAGTTTTCACTAATTCCAGTGCTCTTCTCTGTGGTTTTTGTTCTGGGGTTGGCTGGCAACAGTGTGGTGATTCTGGTGCTTTGTTGTCACAGTGGCCCCCAAACAGTCGCTAATATCTACATTTTCAACCTGGCCATGGCGGACTTGCTGTGCCTCGCCACCCTTCCCTTCTGGGCTACCTATTATGCTCAGGGGTACAGCTGGCTCTTTGGGTCTCTAATGTGCAAAATCTCCAGTTCTGTCCTGTGCTTGAACATGTTTGCAAGTATATTTTTCATTACGTGCATGAGCATGGACCGGTACCATGCTATTGTCCATCCTATTCACTCTCAAAGAAGAACTCCACAACATGCTTATTTTATAGCATTGATTGTGTGGGGCCTTGCCTGTTTGTCCTCCCTCCCAACGTTTTATTTCCGTGACACTCACTACATTGAAAGCTTGGGGGTCAGTGCTTGCATTATGGCCTTTCCTCACAAGAATTATGCAAAATGGTCTGTGGCAACAGCCTTCCTGAAAAATGCACTTGGCTTCTTTATCCCCTTGCCAGTGATCGTCACATGCTATATCTGGATCAGGAGGCACTTGCTCAAAGCACAGGAGTTTGGGAAAACAAAGCAGAAGCGGGACAAAGTCCTAAAGCTGGTAGCTGCTGTTGTTGTGGCCTTCTTAATTTCCTGGCTCCCATTCCACATTTTAACATTTTTGGATGCCTTGGCGCATATGAACATCATTAAAAACTGTGATGTGACAGGGATCATCGACACGGCGCTGCCGTTTGGCATCTGCATGGCATTCACCAACAGCTGCATCAACCCTTTGCTGTACTGCTTTATTGGGAACCAGTTCCAGGAGAAGCTCCATCGCTTGTTTAAGCGACGAGTTTATCAGTTCAACAGCCATAGAGAGAGCTCTTCTTTGAGGAAAGGGAGTTGCTTCAGAGATCCGGAGACCCCTGTGGGCAGGGAAGGGGAGCCTGAGTCCTCACTGTAGGCAGTGGGGCATGATGTAGGGTGAGGTCAGTGCAGCTGTCTGTGGTAACACTCTCTCCCCTGTTGCCTTTGTCTTGTGTCCATTCATTCACCAGCTGTTTGAAGGAGAATCTGTTTTTTCTCATAAATGGAGATATATTCTTCCTTCCTTTCTGAAAGGAGCACTCAGGTTTTACACAGAGGGAAGATTCTGGCAAATAAATATCTTGATGGGATTTTAAATATCAGCTTGTGTGTGGCTGAGATGAGGCAAGTGTTTAGCTTTACACAAAAAGACAAAATATACCAAAGGATCGCTACATAATACCTACAATTGTGTAGATGCTGAGTATTATACCCTAAGATGATTTTCTAAAGGTGGTACTCACTAGAAAAGGTGTAAATAAAGCAGTACAGATACTCCTGTAAGTATCTGTAAGAAAATATTTTGATCTTTAATATCATATCAATATATATATTTGAAATATATGGCTAGAGATGTTGTATGTAAAATGCATCAAATATACCTCCTGCTTGCTTATGCCTGGGATCCTGAGAACAGGTGGAGACATGGTTCTGTAAACTGCTGGAGGCAGGACAGTATTCCTGAGGGGAAAGTACAACCATGTGCATGTTTTTATACCTTTCTCTTAGAAGGTAACAGGTTCACAGGTCAAATGGTCCTTTGCTATGATTCAGTGTGGTCATTTTTGACAGTAATGCCCTGGGAACTGAACATGCTGCGTCCCACTGCTACGTGGGCATGTTGACTCTCAGACACTGTCCAGCAGCCTTTGGGAAAAGGACTTACTGATTGTCTAGACTTTTTGTGTTTTAAATGCCACTTGCTACTGTAATTTTGGGATACTGTGTACAGAAAGCCTAAGTCTCTCTCGATACCTGGAAACAAAAGTATAGTGTGACTTGTAAGACTTACACAGTATGGGTAAGTCTAGTATGGGAGTTCACTCATTTGTAAATTAAAGAAAAAGTGGAAAAAAGGTATTTTGAAATACTGATTCTATTCAGAGGTCACTTTTGATGAAGATTTGAGATTTTGTTTTACTGGAGAGATACTGGTCCTTTTGGACTCCTCATCTAAAAGAGGGGTCTATAAGCACCTTTCTCAGTTGCCAGCAGGTTGTCCTCAGGCTGGGTAACTCAGAATGACCAAAAGATTGTTAGCTTCAGGGTAGTTCTCTCTGACAGGTTACTCTTGAGGCTTGCATCAGCAGTTTTGGATCCATGGTCAGAAATTATACCTGCCAACTGGGTAACCACAAGTCTGGCCTCCCTGGAACTCCCAGCTGGTGCTTGAAAACCATGGGAATCTGGTGCAGTTGCTGTCCTTCACTGTTGGGGGGGTGTGGGGTGTGAGTTTCTTCACTGGTGCCCATGAAAATGGAATTATGCAAGAAATGTGCTGTTTTCAGAGTGATGTGAGATGAAATTTTTGTACAGAACTCACCAAAATGGTGGCTTGACCACAAATAACTCCTTCTCCCTGACCTGGTCTAGTGTTCTGTAATGGAGTACGAAGCTAGAGAGATGCTTGTCTCAGAAAGTGGAAGAGCTGCTAATGCATCTCCCCTGGAATGTTTTTGTTGAAAATGTTCTGAGGAGCTAATAGCGTCTAGGGCGTCAGCTATTTCTGGAAGGACAGACTGTTAATTGCTTAGCAATGAGCACAACAATGCTGTCATGCTCCAGCAAAACAAATCATCATACTAAGAAAATTACCAGGTGTTCAAAGTGGCAGGTTCAGAGGAGTAATAAGAGGTTGTGGAGGTTTTTTACCTTTGCTGCAATACAAACCAGTAACGAACACAACTGTGCCATTAATTGTCATCTTCGTAGTCTCTAGTAAAAGCTAAGCTACACCATCGGACCCCAGCAGTAACTGTGCTTCAGCTGTACCCATCCTGAGCATAAGCACAGACACTGCATTTTCTACGTATTAGTTTGGACCTGCGCGAAAAGAACAGCTTTTAACAAGTGTCATGCCTTCTGCCTGGTGTGCAGATAGGGAAATACAACAGGAATCTGAAATCCAACTCCAGTTGCATTTACACCTGCGAGAAGCTAGAGAAACTTGAGGACAAACCTTTTCTGAGGAGAGGGAGCTGTGATGTAGCTCTTCCCACTGTTGCAGCTGGAGGACAGGTATTAATGCCCACTTGCTGGGGTTGTGGCAGCTGCACTCTGTTCTCCTCTCCTAGAAACAAGGAAACAACAAAAAAAGAGTATTAAATGGGAGGCAAAACCAAGAGAGGAGGAAAATTCCTTCTTTCAAAATGCGGTTTCAAAAGTCTAGCCTGAAGGTCATATTTTGCAAGAGTGACAAACCAAGTGACCCTGTGATCTCGGCAGTATGACATTTCTGTTTGCCAGATCTGCCTTGTACCTCCAATAGGTCATGAATTTGAGTGGAGTGGTTAAACATCAAAAAACCCTGTCTGGAGAGGAACCTGAGATGGAAGTGAGGGAGGTGCTGTATCAAGGGTTTTGTTTTATTTTTAGAGCAAATCGAATAATGTTGAGCTCTATGAATTTCATCATGCTCAAGCTACTCATGGTCTTTCTTCAGGGATTTTTAATGGAAAATGTGAAGATTTTTTTCACAGTTTCAGAATGTTGTGTTTATTTTGTCAGGACTTTTCAACAAAAAAATGTGGATAAAAATTTAGTTTTTTCCTTGCAAATTTAGAAGCTGATTTTTTCCTTCCATGAGAACATTTTGCTGATATTTGCAAACAAATCTAATAGTTGTGGATGTTGCAGCCTCTCTCTGCCAGACTCCAGTTCCCCTTCCCACTCTAGTCCTCTGCAAGCCCTGTGTTCCCTTGTAGGAAATGCAGTCAGCCCGTCCAAGGCAGGAGCCCTGCAGCCCTTTGGCAAAGTGCACACAAGCCTGGGACCCCTGCTCGGGCCAGTCCTGCCATTCCGCAGTCCCCTGCACCTGCCCTGAGATTGTGCCCTAGAGCGATTCACATCATTTCAGCAGGGACACTGGGACTGTGTGTGGTTACTCAGTGTCTTACTCACTCTGCAAGTAGAGCAAGATGGATTTATGAGCAACGGCTGGCTTTTGGCTGGGGCTGCACGCGCTGTGCCCTGCCATGGGGCTGTCAGTGTCAGTGGAGAGGAAAGCCCGCTGTGGAGGGGCTGTTTGGGATCTACCAGGTGGAGATGCTGATGGGTTTGGAATTAAAGCTGAGAGTGGTAGCAAGGTTTCTTCGGAGAGGAAAATGTCCTGGAGCATTTCTGGGTCTGTCCAGTGGGTCTTTCCCCAAAGAGGGATGGCAGGGATGATTTTCTACAAGGGTTGGTTGGTCGCTGACTTATTTACACAGCAAATCCTGTTTGTGGCTTCTTTTTCTAGCTGTAGTTGATTACTCTCAGCTTAAATGGATCGCAGAAAGAGCCTCAGTCCAAACTGAGCATCCTGTGTGTGCCCCTGAGCTGACTTGAATATACAACTTGAGTATATGAAGCAGAGAAAGTCACTGGCATTTATTAGTGTGAGCTAGTACTGGGTGGTGAGCTAAAACTTTGTTTATGTAAGATATAAAGTAAGAAATGTTTGGTACAGCATGTTCTCCCTGAGAAGTCCACATGGCCTGAGCCTGTGCTGGCACCCACTCAGCAGTCTTGTCCTATTCCTCAGGCCAGATTTTGGGCAGGAATATCATTTTGCCACCCTGCAGCTGACTGCCACAACTGGGCTGCCTTTCACAACATATCCCCTTTTCGGCTGAAGGGTGACAAGGTGCTATGGAGCAAAAGAACTGCTCGTATTTCACCATGAAAATGAGGTCTCTTGGATACTATATTTGAGTAGTTCTGGCAAGAATGCAGGAAACTTGAACCGTGGGGATTGAGGTGATCTGGCAACCTTTTCTCCACATTGGCAGACTTGCTGCTTTCGTCTCACATCACCTTCCCTTGGAGGAAAATTACTGCTGTTGCTGGGAAGGGCTGCTCTATTCAGCAAGGCTGTGCCTTTCTTACATCTGCCTGCTGCAGGATCCAGCCAGGTACAACAGAGAGGGGATTGTTGCTCTGGCTCATGGGCTCTGCCAGGAAGGGTATGTGGGTCTCCTATAGCTTTATCTTACCAGTTATCTGTCAAAAGAAAGAGCCCAGGGCTACTATCTTCAACATGACATATCCTCTGGTCTGGCTACAGTGGTCAGCCAATTGTGTTGCTGTTTGGCAGAGCTTCCAGTGAGGTACCTGCCAACACTCCCCACTGTTTGCTCAATTACGTTAGAATCAAAAGGAGAATGAAAAATAAAGGAAAAAAACCAAACAAACAACCCTGGAGTTAAAAAATTGAGATTTTTTATGGAAAACATAAAGGTTTGTGGGTGTTTAAAGGGAAGTCATGCCTAACCCTATGGGATAACCAGCTGCCACCAGCAAGCCTGTGTGTATTCACGTCGCCTGATGAGATGTTTGCAGACTTTCTCCTATATCAGCATTTTTACCTCTTTAATCACCACTTTGCAGTATTGTGGTACCTCTACCTTTGCCACCACTGGAAAGCTGGGCCTGTGTTTCAACGGGGCACACCACTGCCCTGGGCAGTAAGGACGGGAACCAGGGAGGCTTACGCCTTTTTGCACAGGAAGCCCAGAGACACCTCACTGCAGCACTCCTGTCCCTGATAACCTATAGGGCATCCATTCCCCGCCTGCCTCCCTCCTTCGCTATGCCCAAGCTGTAATCTTGTCTGATTCAAATGTCAGCCCTCACAAAGACCGTAGATGGTAGCATAACTCCTTTAGCTTCCAAAAACATTTCTTTTGGCTTTGCTGTCTTTGTGCCACTGTGAGTGATGTGGAGCAAGAAGGCAGCAAGTGATTGCATAAGCCTGACTAAAAAGTCTCCAGACCTTGGTCTTGGAGTAGAGAGCCCTGGGACAGGGAGCAAGTCAGCCTCTCTCATTGTCTCTTTCAAATGTTTACTTTCCACTTCCTCTCCAACTAAAACGAATCTGAGTTTGACAATATAAGCTCCAGGATTGAACTCAAATCCCCCAAACATTTCACAGGGACAAAGCAGAGTAATATGGAAGCGGAGGGTCATGACACTAATTTCCCTGCCATGAGCTACATCTGAACTTACCATCCCCCTCACTGACAACTAGTAGCTCTTCAGTTTAAGCAAACACAGGTTTGTGAAGCTCTGCTCCATGACTGTAAGACAAGCAGTTATGGGGAGCCACAAACTGGTGTGGTTTGGCTTTAAGAATTGTGAATTTAAATGTTTTATTGTTTTTACAGCAAATAAGAAAATCAGTGATACCCAACCCAATGAACTGCAACAGTGCAAATGTGACTTATCCAGCACAGCTGCCAAGTCAACATGACAGCTGAAATTAAATAGAGGATGAGGCTGTGTCTGGAAATACGACTTACCTTGTAACAAATCCAAGAAGCCTTTCTAGCAGGAAGTAAAATGGTATAATCATTAAATGCATTTGGGCAGAGATTTATTTGGTATATAAGATGATAAATGATGTGTGGGAGAGCTTGCAGAGACTTACTGTAATTCATTCATATAATATATCCATAAGTAAGCAGAAGTAGCAGATTATTATTGCTGTTTAAACTTTGGTTTAAGTGTTTTCTGCATTTCCTAGGGATGCCTCTGAGGTTGTGCTCTGAAGGTATCTGCCCATACACAATGCATGGAGGAAGAACATGCAAGTAAAGGTCTTTGCTGCGCTGGAAGCATGAAGTTGATATCTGAAATAACTTGCCTGTGCCCTAAACTTGCCCCTAAACTTTGCTTTACTGCAAAATGGCATGTGGGCAGCTGGCATGTGAGCCCTGAGGCTGGGCATGGAGAGAAATCAGTCACAACTATCCCTGCCCCAGGCACTCTGGAATGTCCCGCTAGTCGGGGAGCCATACAACATGCACAGCCTCCTTTAAAAAGCACAGCAAAACATCTGCATTAAGTGTTAGGACCACATCCAAACATGCAGCTCTTTCGCAATGACAGGAAAGTGAAATTTATGAATACAGCATGTGCTAGGCACGCAGCTGAGTCATGACAGAGTAGAAAAAATATAGCAACTACCACTGTCTCTGGAGGAAACAAAGCACTTCGTCTGTAGTCAGAATCTGTTACTTGCCAAAATCTTTGATGAGTTGATGTTTATGTGGCCTGCAACACTTTAGGGGCTTCTCTTGCTGGGGAACATGGTAAGTTTTCTTTGCAGATGCTGAGGAGTATTACTCTGTTTTGTTTGACTGGTTCTGGTAAATGTTTTAAGCAGTTTTACACATAATGAAATAGTTCTCATGCTCATGACCCTCATGCTGCATCTTACTCCGCAAACACCTTCACTGACTGCAGCAAGACTTCTTCAAAAGTAAGGACAGTGCAATTTGGCTCTCTACAAATCTCTACTGTTGTGAATTCCAGGGTTTTAGAGCATCATTAATCCTTTTTTACTGTAAAGCGCTGGATATCCTTGTTTTACTCTATTAACTGCCTCCTTTTAGATGAGTATGGTGTACAGAAATTTGTTCTTCAAAGTGCCTGTGCTTCTTTGGAAGAGAACTCCTCCATGTGTAATTCAGAATGCAGTAAGTATGTTTGTCAAAGTTCTGCATTAAGAATGCACTTTCAGACTCAGATAGCCTTTATAAAGTAGTCGACATATTTAATAGTAAAAAGATTTGTTTTTCTTTTTCTGTGATAATAAACTACTGCAGTTCAGAACATATGGGCTTCTATTAGTGAAAAGATACAACCCAAGGGAGTCGTTTTCAAGAACAAGTCTAGGAAAAAAGACTTTATACTATGATAGTAAATGTGCTATATTAACTGGAGAGACCCGTGTGGACATCACTGGCTCTGAGCCTGGGATCTGGCAGTCCTTCATCTGACTTTAGTTTGATCTTCAACCCCTGCAGGAACAAAAAGACATCTTTTGTTCATCCACTGGAAAATCCAAAAAAGAAATTACCCAAAAGATTCAGGGATGTTTATTCCTTCAGCTCTCAGTCCAGCAACTACAAGACAACTAGCTGCTTTTCTAGCCACTAGCTACTTTTCTGCTGAGATTTGATAATTTGCAGGTAACTTTCTCTATGATGAACTGGAAGCACAAGCAGGTAATGAAAACAGATAGATAGGAAAGTTCTTAATGTTGGGCTACCCTGCAGCTAATTCAGCTGCAAGAGTACCCAGAGCAGACTTTATGCTGAAGCCAGGAGCAGATTTTATCCATACCCAAGCTGGGTGGGAAAATATGTTGGTGTCAATTGCTAAGACAACAATTGGTTCCAGCAAGACTTTTCTAGGCCATACCATCAAAAAAAAGTACCTGCCACTTGAAAAAATGTCTGAGGTTCATGTGGAACGAACAGGGTGGGTTTAGCATGAGGGGCTGTTGAAAGACTCTAAATAATTACTGAGGAATGTTCACAGGTTTTCCTTGGGTCGCAGAGCAGGTGACACCACTGGGGACTTGTTCTGGTACATTGGGACACTGGTAACACGTGGCCCCATGAACTAAGCTAGATGCGCTTGGAAACACATGAAGAATTGTGAGGCTGTTCCCAGAGCTCCCTCCTACTGTGGATTGTGTCATAAATCTTTGCCGTGTTCGTGTTGCTACCTGTGCCTGTCCTATAATCTTTGTAATAAAATTCCTGTGGGTATGGGTGTTAGACCAGCTGAAAATATAACAGTAAGTTCAGTAACATTTAATATCCTCTCTGAAGAGCTCATAACAAAATAGCTTAATGCTGGCAGTTAACATCTACAGCTGTTGGACAAAGCATTTCCTTTGCTCTTGCTCCCTTTGTGCTTCCAAGCTCTTTATAGACCCAATATTGAATGAGAGCACATAGAGGAAGTCTGTCTTCAGCTTCATTGGGATCTTAAACCCTCCCTGTTGCTGGGTCAAGAAGAAAAATACTGCAAATAAGCCGTGGAGGTGAGTCAAATGTACAGCAGCACAGCAAGAGCAAAGGGAGAGCTATGTGTGTTCTCCATGCGGTGACCAAAATAAGTCCCTTACTACTTTCCTTTTCGCAGGGGTGTCCATATGAGTCCCTAAAAAAGCAGCCTGTTGTAGATCCCCCTTGTACTGGCTCTCCATTTAGTAGCTCTGCAGGCCCCAGTCTTCATTCACTGCCTGGCATGAAACATTTACCTGCTCTGTAAACAAATTTGTCCCTTTTCTACTAATGGAGGAAGTTGCTGTTCAGCCACACCATGGCAAAACATGCTTTATTTCCTCATACAATCTCACATAACAGCACATACTGCTCTAAAGGCTGAATGTGCTTGCAGCCATTTGTTCAGCACGCTTGTCCTGCAGAAGCACAGTGATTTTGCAATAAAGTGATTTTTCTTTCTGTGGTTGGGAAATACCGAAAGGCAAATTAAGAACCCCTATCCTGAAGACGTTTTGCCAGAGTGCTCTCTTGCTGTAGGCAGTGCTTCATTTCCTCGTTAGCCTCTTCAAGAGAGCTAAATGCTCCAATTAAACTATTATGTGCTGGTCTCTGCGTTAGAAACCTCAATCCCACTAGATTTTTTTTTCCATCCATGAAAGTCTATTAAATGCTCCATGATTCATCACAGTTTTCTGCTTTTGCAGCCCACTTGGCAGCAAGAGCACACACAACTGGGGTGCATGAACTTAAATCAAAGTGGGAGGTGGGCCTCTGATTGCCGTTTTTGATCTCACCTCTTCTTTTCAGCATCCTCTTGCATCTATGTATTAGATGAGGCGACACTGTGGCTTTCTTTTTCAGGAATAAAATACTCCGTGTACCTTCTTGAAGGTTACATGTGGATAAGATGTAGTTCAGGGCTTAGGCTGCAAGCCAAATTACAGATACTGAGTTCTGTGTTCTGAGTTACAGTGAATGCATTCCAGTTAGGAAACAATGAGCTGTTTGCAGTATCCATCTTAAACTGAACAAAGTTCTGTAGATTTGCTTAACAATTATTTTTTTTTTTTAATTTTGGTTAAGGTGCTATAGTGACAGACCCTCTCTGAAAGAAGAAAGAGGCCATCTAGTGCCAAGTCATAGGCTGCTGCAGAAAACCATCTGTTCGGAAGGTATGAAAACATAACTTCAGTGTAATAATAATAATACTATTTATGGTTGATTCTTTTTTAAAAAAGAAAAAAGAAAACCAAACCAAAACGAATACCAGAGTTAGACGCTGAAAATCAGATTGTAATCAGCTGTATTTTAAAAAGTTCAGCATGTCTGTTTTACAGGTGTATCTATTGCTTGTCATAAAAACCCCTGAGATTTGTCAGTCTTTAAGTTACTGAAAGATCAGTGTAATACTCAGAAGACAACCAGTTCCACTCTGTTTTGTAGCTATACTGACGTATTTGTGAAAACTCTGCTACCCTACAGAAGTTAGCAAATCTGAGTGAGAGATGGAGGTTAATTGAACAAATGTTCATGAAAGGTGTATGGTGGTACCAGACCAGCTGCTACTGCTAGGGCACTACAGAAAGTCCCTGTGGGCTGCTCTCCTCTGTGAGCAGAGATAGCACTGGTGCTGCAGGACCTCTGGATTATTTTATATTCAGTGGTGATAAACGTGCTCCAGCTGTTTGCTTCATAGCATATAAATCTGAATTGCTCTCTGGCATTGCTCCTCTTTTTCTTTGACCTTTAAGAGAGCTAAGAACTACTTGTATGTTTGAAGGAACATCTAAACTTATGAGGTTTTGATATAATAACCCTTTGGTGTCCTCTGGAGATACTGAGCTTTTCATGTATTGTCTGCACAAGGAAATAGGGGTCCTAGCTCGCTGTGCTTAATCTCACTTGGGTGACTAATGTAGATGACGCAAATAGGTCCCCAGGGCATATATTGGGCATCTCTCTTAAATATTATATTGGGCATCTCTCTTAAATATTAGTCTTGCATGCTTTAGGTGTTCAGGCAGGCTTCAGTAACACCCCTGCTTTCAAAGGAAATCCCCTGCATAGGGAGTGTAGGGTAATCTGGATACATACAACCACTAAGGTCAGTTTTATTTTTATATAAGAGTAGAGTTCTCACACATGTGACTTCTCAGAACAGTTCTACAAAGACGTAAAGGGTAAACCAAAAGACAATGTAAGATTCCATCTATGACTACACATTGATGAAATCAGCTGCGTAGTTTTTGAGGCATTTTGCTGCAGGCATAAATTGTTGGTTTTGAGATCAGATGAGAATAGCAACAATAATAATAACATTTTAAAGTTGTATAACTTCAGAGAAAAAATACATTTAGAGGACTCGATGTGACAAATGCCACAGATATGATTATTCTTTATACATAAATGAAATATTTAATATATTTGGAAAATGCTTGTTGCAGTTTTCATGTGGCAGTTCCAGTCCTTTTACATATTGCAGTAGAAGCTCTAACTCAGTCTGACACTTATGTGGGTATTAAATTAATTTCGGAGCAAAGCAGTTAATTTTCTGTTTTCTGTTATCAAAGTTAGTCGTGACTTAATAGGAATAGAAGTCCTCAGTGCTTATTGCCTCTTAGTTATTTGGCTCACATAAGGTCTATCCCAGGTGTGCTGTTGGGTATGTTCTCTGTTCATGAATGGGACACTTCACATAGTCTAGCGTGAACTTAGGTTTTTCTCTATGCCTGTCTAATATTTGAAATTCAGAGATTTTAAGACATGAGAGATGTTTATAATTGTCTACTCCTATCTCCTGCACAGGAACCTTGTAAATTAAATCTTGCCTCAGCCAGGGCTTGTGCTTGAACTTACTCAGTGGTTTTCTACCTCTTTGGATATATGAATCCCCCCCGCAAAAAAGGTCCTATGAGAGTGCAAGTTAATGAGAGTACTAGCAGGCTGTTGATACAGAATTGTTCTTTGTAGACCCCAGAAGTAGTCCACTGATCCACGGGGATCATGGACACGAAAGCAAACCACTGAGCTGTGTTTTCCACTAGATTGGAAAAACAGGTTATATGTGATTGAATATGATTTTAACACACTGAAAACAAATATGCCTGTGCCAAGGCGTACACCAATGGCCTCCACCCATAAGCCATTGATATCAGTGTTACTTATAAACCAGTTAGGCTGATCGTGAAGAAGGAAAACACTCATTGCATGGAGGTCATCAAAAGCTCTCAGAAAATATTTCAGGTAAATACAACATTTTTTACTGGTGATGATCGAGCTTCAAACTTTGTTTGGTGTATTTGACAGTGTGTTCACGGCGATGAGCAGTCCCACCTCTGCGGGACTCCTAGGCTGCAAGTAAATAGTGGAGAACTTTTTAAAACAGGTACAGTCACAGCCAGAAAATCAGCTGTGTCTTTCGGCTGTATCTTTAAAAAAGGAGTTCTCTCTTCTATCTGAAGAAAAATGTTTACTTGAGTAAATAAATACAACCCCATAGATTTATCAGCAGGTTTCTTTCCTTTCAGAGTGATAACTTCTGCCTGCAGAGTCCTTCAGTGTTTTCTATCTTGTGCAATTGAGGAAATGTTCATAAACCCTTAAGATACAAGAACTGAAGGAATGCTCCAGGGCTTTTCTGATAAGCCTCAAAATTCCCTGATAGTATTATGTCTTAACTTTCCAAATGTGAAGAAATAATAGATAAAAATTGCTCACAGAATGAACAAACACAGACAAAAATGTCGTTTTTTCAGTCAGGACAGACCATTCTTCTCTAAGTTTTGTTGGTTTTGTTGGGTTTTTTTTACAAGATGCTGCCCGATTTTTTGCGATTTCCAAACCCTAAAGCTTATATTGAGAAATCTGGTGCTGTCCATTAATGTCGTTCATGGAAATGACTCCTGATGAGAGAGAAGCACCCAAAGCTTGGCTTTGTGTTTCCCTTTTACTCCTTTGCTTTTGTGCAAGCCTATCAAAGCCATATTTTTTAAGCTGTCAGGTCAGCATTTCAGAGCTAAACCTGACTGTCCTTGCCCTGAGTAGGGCTGGAGTCAGTCATCCTTCTTAATAATGATCTTGTTGGTACTACTTTCTTTTTTTAAGCTTACCTTTTCTATTTTGCAAATCTCCAACCACCTCTACACACTCATCCTGCTATCTGTCTGACAGCTCTTACAAAGCTTTAACATTGCATTCCTCACAATCCAAGCTAGACTTTATTTGTCTCTTATCTACTGTACCATGGTTACTTTCTTTCTCCTGAGCTTCCTTGGTTTCAGTAGAACTTGTTAAGATTTTTTTTTGTTTTCCTTCTGAGAGAAAACATATTTGGCTGAGTGATTTTATTTTTTGACACATCAAGTTGGATACGGTCAGACCCAGAAGTTGGTTATTTACAAAGAATTCCTTCCAGATTTGTTAACTTTGTCCTCTTCCTTCCCTCAAACCCCATTACGTAAATAGGCACAGGAGTCCTACCTTGTACTCTATTAAATACACAAGCACATCACCTTCAGCCATTGGCTTTTGCTGCTTGATTTACAAAGTGGGAAGTTAGGGCTTCTTTTTTTGCCTTCAGCTCCTTCCTTAATTTCAGCTTCAGAAACCGAAGTTTCTTGCTGTTGGGATTGGTTGGTTACACAAGTAAAGCCAGTAAGTCTTCTTTTAGGAGAAATGGAGTCTGTGGCCTGTCAAGGCACCTTTGACTTCCAGCACCAAACCCTTTTTCTCCCTCTTCTGACATGAACAAAAAGAGCTTATAACAGAGCTTCCTCAGGCAAGAGGATCCTCTCTAGAAAACTTTCAATGGGAATTTTCTTACCTTTTAGCAAATACATTTATTTAAACTACTGCACTGAAATAAATTCAAGGAAGGCTCTAAATCAACCATTCAGTAATTATGCCTGCTTCTAAATTTGTCCCAGGCTCCCTACTGAAGATATCTCCCCAGAGGATCTTTCTTTAGTTCTCCATAACTGTCTAACTGTGTTACTTTATTTATAACTCCCAGACATTGGAAATCAATCTGGTGTTTGTCCAAGTTTTTGGACAATTCCCAAGGGTCAGCTTCCCCCCTGCTCCACCACAGCCTTCTAAGCTTCTTGTGTGAGTCATAAAAAGCAATTATTTGTGTAGGTGTAACTGTGAATGTTACTCTGGGTCGCTGCATGGATTATACAGAGAAACTACCCCCAAAAATTATGCCATGAAAAATCTGTGATGTACTTCCTGAAGAACTGGTCAGGTATTGCTTCAGTGTGATCCTCTAAACGTTTTGCCACAGGCCTTAATCCTCTAAACAGGTACTTCTCTAATTCGTGGTAATGTACTTTGGGACACCATCCAACACAGTGATAGTGCTTCATTTTCTTGCTCCACCAGGCGGCAGGGCAGAGGTTTTACTGTCACTTGTTTTTTTTGATGGGAGGGAAACTTGCTGGGATCACCCTGGGGGTAAAAAAAAAAAAAAGGCTGCTGTTGTACGTACCTTTGGATGGAGGGAGCGGGAAGGGCTGGTCAGTGTTTGGTTTAGGTCTGATGACCAATGTGTTCCCAGTTTGCTGCAATTTTTTGGAAGCACCTTAGACAATCACAAAACTCTGCCGGCCAAGCAACAGACTTGTTCCTCCTCTGGAGCATAACTACCTTGGAAAAGTCCATCTGGAGCATAGAGCAACCACAGGGCAAGGAACTGCAAATCCAACGTCTGTCTTGGGCTCTTCAGTGGTGAGATCTGCTCAGAGCAGTTTGGGTGGGATTACACTCTGATCCATGCCTGGCTGGTGTGCTGTGCTCAGCTAGGAAGTCTCCAATACCAGTTCATGAGAACTATGCTCACCAGCCTGGGTACTGGGAAAGCAGAGCCCATTTTATTAAACTGGGCGTTCAGCCATCTCCAGGAAAGCAGGGCTCTATTATGCATAATGGTAACTTGGGAAGAGAGCTGCTATCACTCTGTCCCCCCCTTCCTCCTACTTCCGCCAGCTTTATATGCTGAGCACGATGTCAATAGTACAGAATATCCCCTTGGTCGATTGGGGTCAGCTGTCTCAGCTATGTCCCCTCCTAACTTCTTATACACCCCCAACATACTAACTGGTGGGGTGAGGAACAGAAACGGCCTTGAGGGTGTGTAAGCACTGCTCAGCAACAGCTAAAATCATTGGCATGTTATCAACATTATTTTCATACTAAGTCCAAGACACTTCCTAGTAGATGTGCTAGCTACTAGGAAGAAAATTAACTCTATCTCAGCCGCAACCAGGACAAGCAAAAACACCTGTGTCTTGAGGTGAAGTCCTCCTTTACTTCCTCCACCCTTTCAGTGAGGTCACTGCAGCTGAGGAATGTGTACTTGCATTTTGGGAGAGAGAAAAACACCCCTCTCCCACACCCAAATATAGCCCTTAGAGCCTACACTGTCCTGAGACTTAATAGCATGTCACCTGCTGGTATCATGATAATTTAATGAAAGATTAAACACTATCATCTGTTGCTAATAGTCCTTCCCAGTCCAGTCTGGGCCTGCTATCAGGACATCTGAGATGCTCCCAGAAGTTCAGCTTTGTTGTCTTGAAAGACTGTAGAGACCACAGACATTCTCCTTGTACTTGGTCTTGATATTTTCACACCCAGTGTAATCCTTGAGCAGGCATCAGAGAGCAAACTGGCAGCTGGTCAAGCTTTGCTTTCAGAAAGTGTTCTGCAAATGTGTGCCAGCATCCCACAGCTGCTCAGCTGTCTGCACCCAGACTGGGCCTGAACTTACAAATTCCAGGACAGGTTCACTGCTGGGTGAGGGGAGGAGGGAGGTTAAGGAGATGTAGCTTCCAGTCATACAGTGGAGAACATCTGTCTCTTTCCTCACTGCATGCAGATTCCGAAGAGGTTGTAGCAAGGGCCCTGGGCTGCCTGTGTTGAGGCACCTCAGCTATTAGAATTGAGGAGCACACACGTCTACACGTATAGATTTTTTGAATAATCACAGATAGTCTTAAATTTTGTACTAGTCCTACTGATAAAAAAAACTGGTGTGATGTCTTGCATTGCTCTGCACTACAAAATGCTACAGAAGGATAATCCTAAATTACGTATGTAGCTTAGTAGTTATCCCAGTTTTATATAGGAGGAAGCAGAAAGCTGAAATTGCCTTCTCAAGTCGTGTGTCCGCATTCCAGGCACATCCCAGCCTCCCACAGGCTCCCTGACAGCTGTGGGTGAGAAAGAAGATGGAAGCTGGTCAGTGATGAGTCTGTCAGACTCAGGATATAATGGTCATAGTTTCGAGTTCCCTGTTCAGTCTGGCAAGCTGTATGGTTTCTGCTTTAAAATTTGTAAGAATGCACTATGAGCCACGAGAAAGTGAAATAATGTTAGCATTTCCATTTATCTCATCTCCTTTTACAATGTAAGAAAAAAGGAAAATTTCTCTGTCTAGAAATTCTGAGATTTTTTTCTTTGGAATCATTATGAAAAGATGATTTTTTCTACTTTACTGTAATAAATGTTCTTCTGGTCAATTTTACTTCTAAAAGATATAACAACCTAGTTAAAACAGGAGGTTTTTACTAGATCAAGGCATTTCATAGCTTTATCATTTCAGCAATGTTAAACCCAAGATTTTTAATTATATTGGACTGAAAGGAACATTAAAACTAATTTCATACAAGCTGATAAACAAAATATTTCTTCAGAGAACAGATACAAAATTAATACTGCCAAAGACCCATTATACAACTCTATCAAGTTACTACTGTTACAGAGAATTGTTCTGTGGACATATTTTCAGACAGTTCTGACAGTAATTGCAAGAATAAGACTGGTGGTTTTTTTCCGTCATTCCTAAGTCTCTAACGCAAATAATCCTGATAGGAATCTTTTTACGAGACATGCCACAGCTTTTCATGTCAATGTGATGTGTATGAACACAATTTTATAAACCAAGTAGAACATTTGGTTCAGAAGACTTAGTTTGGAAAATGCCAACTATTTTTAGAGTAGTTTCTGAATTTACACTTGAAACTACCGTGGGCATGGCATTACTGAGAGCTGTCCTTGCTTCTTACAGAAAGTGAGGATGATTGGTTTCCCTTCTGCCTTGGATCCAGTCATAGGTCAGAGCAACTGCTTTGGTATTCCCCTTGGGAATGCTTAGATTCTCTTTTCCTAGAGGTGATGAAATCTTCATCCTGCTGTGCCAGTTCTGTTTGCAGCTTTCTGGTGTGTGTTTTTGTTTGCCATTCTCTGGCCTTTAAATCATTTGCATGGAATCAGGTCAGGTTATTGCTACACTGCGGAATTCAGTTCTCAAGAGAACAAATGTTTCTAATCTGAGAGTTACTTCCAGTATTTTCCCAATTTATTTCCTGGAACCCCTCACCTTTTTCTCTCCCCAGCTTTGTCATTGATTCTATGATTACCTAGGACTTTTAGCAGGTTTTTTTTTTGCCAAAAGCCAAACCAAATTTTCCTTACCAGTTACAGTAACAATTCCTTTAGTCAATGCAGCACTTTAGACAGTCAGTAGTGATTATCAGTTTGGTTTTAGGCAGTTTTCTGCCCACAACTGTGTACATGACTTCATACAGTATTCTCAATCAAATAGGATTCCTCTTCAGATTTCTAATCAACATATTCTAGGAAGGCCATGGTATTTTACCTAAGACAGATTGAAACTCAGCCCCAAACTCTGGGTTGCAATTCAGTGCTCTTGTTCTGAATTAGTCCAGCAGCTCCACTTTTGAAGTTGATGTTGTTTCCCAGTTGTTGTTCAGATAAATTTGCCTTCCCATAGCATATCAGCCCTTCAGACAATTACGGAGCTTATAGTGTTTCCTCTACGTGCAGCCCCAAGAAAAAGCTTAACTTTCTTTACAGTCCTGATAGCCGTCCTAATGAATCTGGACATTTATTGGAGTGTTTTCAAGACGAAAATGGAGCATTGTACATGAGCAGTAGTAAATTCTGTAGTCAGTAAACTTTGGAATGCTGATTATTATTTCTTTTTACACATTATTTGACTCAGAATACTACACAGATAGCCTTTCAGAAGATGTTCAACATACAGAAGTAGTGCTATGTTAATAATGTGTACAAAATGCCTTCATAACATACAAATCACCACACTATCTTTACATGAAGAGCAAGTACTTAGTAGCAAAGTACACTTCAGTATGAGAGCTGAAAGGGACAGATTTACTGTAATCAGTAACCAAAGGATCTATGTGTACGCAAGAATTAGGCAGAAGAGTGGACATTGCATCACAGGAAAGGAAGATTTTTCATTAGTGGTTTGCACAATATATAAGACTTTTCACAGACTAAATCATTGCTTGAACTAATTGTTCAGTGTATTTCCTAGTTAATTTCTTCTGCCTTCAGCGAAAGTGAAATATAATTTTGAAGTTTTTTACTAAATCTTAAGAATTTTCATCTATTATACAAACAATAATATTTACAAATTACATGAAGCAGTACCTTGGCATTAGAACAAGATACCAAATTGAAGTTACTAGAAGCCAGTTGGAGCTTTTACTCATTAAGCTGATAGTGCTGCTAGATTCACGTTTCATAGTGAGTTGTGTGTACCTGGCTAACGGGGCTGACCTCCGTGTACCTCCTGATGTGGTCAGGATCTTCTACTTCAGAGGTAATTTTTGACGGTGTTGCTGTCAGAAGTTGTCCCAGTCAGAAAGCCTATATCTTGAGAATCCTATATAATAAAATGTAGGAGTGTTATAATTAGCAATGAACTTAATGACTAACTAAGCTTGACAGCTATGAAACTTCCTGATCAAGAATGCTGTAGCAGCTTATACAAGACATTTCTTTTTGTTTATGCATTCGACTCTCAGCACTGTTTGTGTGTCTGTGATCTTACACGATTTTTGTGGAAGTTCAAACTATCTTTGGTTTACATTGACATCACCATTTAAGTTCATGTAATGCTTTCCATCCTATATGGAAATACAGCACAAACAAAGGTCAATATCAGAACCAGAAACGGAATTTAAGGAGCAAACAGTTCAACTGCTGTAACTTCTGTTGCTACATTTAGTAAGAAAAGATTGACACACATACCAGCCTTGACCTGAATGCCACAGTGAAGGTGATGAAATGCAGTACAAGAATGGGTGCTGCTGCCACATGAGCTGACACTGGAGGCTGCCAGATGAACCTGCGGCCTCTGTATTTCTGTGGTGAATCTGATCCTTCTCTCCATATTTATTTAGCATCACAAACACATTTTTCTTCCTTTTGTTTCATCAACTGCAGTGTTACCACAGAGGTGGCAGGGAATGCAGCAATTGATGTGCATTATATGTGCATCAGCATGTTCTAGAAAGATAGGCAATAAGCATCCCAATGTAATTATATCCTTTCAAAGTCCTTATATCCTTAGCTGATAATTGGGCTGCAGTTCTTTCGAGACATTCAGGATATGTTTGTGGGGTTTTTTTGAGTGGAAACTTTCTTTCATTGGCTAGTTTAAGAACCCGGTGGGACCTGGGGGTAAGGCACTTGAACTTTACAACACTATTTCCTTCCCCTTTCAATTGAACCACCAGTCTAATTGAATGCGTGCTCTGCCTCAGATCAGTTTTCCTATGAGAGCTTGTTTCTCAGCATCTTTCTGCCTTTAATCAGCATGCCCAGCAAGCTCTTGGGGACCAGGACTGTTCCTCAGTATATCTGGCACATGGGATGAGTCTGAGCACCAGTACCATACCAATCAAATAAAACAAATTATGACATCCTACCCAGACTTCTTTATAGCTCTAGTTATTTAAATACAAGTCTTCTAATGCAAAGAACAAGTTGGGGAGGCCTTCTGAGGGAGGGATGTCACAGGGAGTGAGCTACTGCAGGAGAGAGTCTTGTGTGTATTTCTCCCCAAGTATTACATGTTTGCTGCATATGAAAGTATAATAAATGAGCCTTACATTGCTCCGTCAAGGGAAATGTGGCTTGGATCTCTCATCTCAGTGTGTTTATCTGGTACCTAACATTGTTCTGATTTGGATTCTTTGGAAGATGATGATTCTTACTTCCTACTTCAAAGCACCTACTTCAAAGGTTCTTGCTCCTCTACTGGTCATGACCTTGTGGTCCTTTTCCCTTCCAGGGATTCCAGCCATGGCCATGTGCTCTATCTGGTGTGAACTGTATTTGGTTATATGCTCACATGCTCTAGTTGTCACCATGATATAGCTGGGTTTTTAGGTCAATGTTGTAGGCACTGCAGAAACACATGCACGGAAATGTTTTATCTATACAAATAAAGGGATCTGAAGGGAAAAGGGCAACTGCTTTGTGGCCAAGATAGCAGTGTTTTGTGCCAGATATTAAATTTCTTCTAACAAATGCCAGCTTCTCAGGCAGCAGCTCCTGTCCAGTCCAGCTCCTGTGCACTCTCTGCCAAGGTGTCTAAGTCCAGACAGACTGTAAATGGGAAATTTTAGCTTCAATTTTGTCTGTATTCCAAAGCATGCAACTTCCAAGATCTTTGGTGTTCAGTATGATTTTGAGCATGTTATTTTTCAACACAAACCCTCTCTTCAGCAGCAGCAGTTAAGCTAACATTGTAGGCTAGTTACTTACAAAGAGAAATATATTTTAAGCATGGCAAATTCTAGGGCCAGATCAGGCCATAGCAAGGGCAGTAAGAGAAGAAGACCAAAATGAAAGTGAAAAATGGTTGAATCCTGCTGCTGGCACTTACAGAAGAACACAGCAGGTTTCTAAGGCAGTGCTGAATGGGAAGAGGAGACTGCTGGCAGGAGGACAAGGAGAGATTTCTTTACAGCTCTAGGACATAATTCCTTATATTAATCAACACAGGAGGTTCTTCTTATCCGAAGAGAAGGAAAGTGCAAGAAAGACCTGAGCAGTAGTTGAAGTCCCATCTTTCTTAAGTCAACAGTGCATCCTACTTGGTGTGTGCATGGTTTTATAAAGGCACAGGATTTTCTAGGCTGGTGGAAAGGTAGTGACTTTGATATTTCTATGTCTTGAATCTTCATAAAATACCAGCCAGATCCTATTTGAAAAAAAGAAATCACTATTTCTCACTGACCTTTCAGCATGTTCTGTTGACTCTGAAGGCATTTTGTTTCAGGCAGTTGGGAATTACTATGAGAATGTATTGCAGTTTAGAGTTTGAAAGAGAAAGCTATAGGAAGATGCTCACAATGTTGTCAAAATTTTATTTATAATGTGGGATTGTCTGCCTAGATTTTTCTGAGCAGAGTCCAAACTGAAAAATGACTGATTCTGCATCTTGCTTTCTGACTTCGGTTGTTGGTACAAGATTTCAATCATACAAAGAAATTGAACATAATTGTCAGCACTGTAATCTCTATTTGACCCAAATTTGGGCATAATATTTTTGCCCATTTTTGAAGAAAAATGCAACTAAGCTACAGAGAACTAGAAGGAAGAGCTAAATACCTGTAGAATGAGCTGAGAGACGTATACACTTTCACCTTTGTTACCACAACTGTAGCTTAGCCATGGTGAGTTTGTCCGTGAGAGAGATGAAATAATGGCCTTCTGCAGTAATAGTTGTTTTTAGCACACTGTTCTTCACCTTTATTGCAGGAAGATGCCCTGTAAAAATAGGAGACTGAATAAGGGGCTATGATGATTTTATGATTTTGAAAATAGTATTAATAAAAAATGATTGAAACTGAGCACCAAAATAATTACATTGGACATTAAAAAATACAATTATATGGAAAGCCAGCTAAGAAAAAAAGAAAGTCAGATAAAGTAAAACACAGACTTACAACACTAGCTCAATACTTTTGGAGTGGTAGAAGTATTAACGAATATGATAGATAAAGCTATAACTTAAGACATAATATAAATTAGAAGCAGATGCTCATAACAGTTTGCCACAGGATATTATATAAAAATAGAGTTCAGGCAAGCTTGATGTTGTAGCTTTTTTAACTTCATCATCATTAGAAGGAAACATGAAATTATTTAACATCAAAAGTGACCAATAAACAAGAATATTTGATATGGGCTTGGTCAGACAGCATCCAAGACAGTGAAAGATGTGTTCTGGTGGGAAGCATCATCTCAAAATTCAGTGGAGAATTTAATTTTTTTGTTTCCCACGCAGGAGATCTGAAAGCAATTTTCACTGACAATTGAACTAGCATTGCCATTGCTTGTGATTTCTTTTATCTGTTTCCTTGGATGAAGTTTTTTAGCTTAAAAAAAAGAATTATGAATTTTAATTCAAAAGTAGAGTTTTTCAGTGATTTTTTTGTTAAAAAATAAATATTCTTGCCTTTGGAAAAGAGACTTGGAAATTTTTTACCTGTCCAAGGTCACCAACAGTACAAAATCGTACAAACTGGTACAGTACAGCCCTCTTCACAGTCTTTGTCACCCAGAGCTATGGCAGAGGCTTAGACAGAGAACCGCAGGGCCTAGAGCTGCCTCTTGTGCCAAAGGTGGGGACAGAGTCAACCCTCCCGAATCTCATTTGTTCTTTTACTGGAAGCCAGATGTATTATAGGAATTTGCAGTTAGTGATACAGCGCATTCCTCCTTACTGAGCTTGAGTATTTCCTCACACTGCATTGTCAGACTCAATCTTGTTTTCAGCCTTTTGCTTCAAAGGCTGGGTCAGCCCCCTGCTGCATGTGCATGTTTCCCAAGGCTCTGCTGACCTGATTCCCAGACCTCTGATGGTATGATGATATTACCTACTTTCTTGAACTTTTCACTGTTTGGCCTTTACTCTGTGACTGCTGCAGGTAGAACTATGTGCTGATCCATTTACACTATCTTCCTGCTCGCAAGTCTTTGGGAGGACAGGGTTCAATAAAGTCTTTGAATAAACTCCTTTTGGGTAAAACAGAGAAGGGAATGCTATCTTGGATTATCTTTGTGTCTAAACTCTAGCCACTCCAGTGTAAATAAATTATCTTACTCAATGCCAGGCCAAGTAACTTTAAGGAAAGTTTCAAGAATAAACCTCACACCTTTGAAACAAACTGGTCAGAAAACAAAAGCAGAGCCAAACAGTTGATAATATCTAGGAGTTGCCTCTTTACACAGTTCCATGATAGATACTAAAACTTACTACATTTCTACTTACCACGGCTTCGCAGCATGATATGTGCTGTTGGGAACCTGCGAGCAGGCAGAAGCAAAGTGAGGACCTGGCAGGAGGTGTGCTGTGTGCATTCAGCACCTTCCTGTGGGGGGTCTCTCTTGTTACATGGTTGGTGAGCACGCACAAATAGACCTCGTGGCACAGCGAACTGAGATTTCTAACTAGAATCCTTGTTCCTCAGCCCCTATGTTTTCCAGGCATTTTAACTCATGAGAACTGCAGTGTGTGTGGAGGCAATAGCCACGGCTGAAGGGCGGGCAGAACTACAGGAGGCTGAGTTTCAGAGGAGAGCTATGGCTGAGCAAGGACAGGGAGTGTATCTGAGACTCTGGATGCCACCATTCTCCTGCCATCTCCTCCCACCTGACAGCACAAAGCTGGGAGCAACGTAAAAGATTTGACTTAGCTTGTCAATTTTAAAAGCAATTAGCAAAGCTTCATAGGGTCCATTTAGTTGGTTCTGTGAAAATATCTATAATTTAATGTTAACCTAAATGGCAATTTCCATGAGGACCTACTATGTCCCATTTGGGAAACAAAAAGAATCTTATGTATCAGTTTGAAATCCAATTCTCCACCTGGTCTACTGCTCTCTTTGCTCATGCAGAAATCTTTGATGTGAATGTAGCTGCAAATAAAGATAATGGCTGTTTTAGCTGTTAAGCATCTCACCTGACAGATGATGATGTCATTTGAACAAAGAATTAGAAAAAGGCTGACATTTCCTTCCTGGTCTAAATAGTCTAATCCACAGAAAGCATACTTAGGCAGAGAAATATTAAATTATTTGAGTTTTGGCCTTTTTTAAAAAAACCCCAGAAACTAAAATAAAATACTAAGAGAAGGAAATTGATGATATTTCATCATTTTGGACAAATATGAAAATAAAATCATCACATTTTCTTACAAAATCAATATACACTTTTAGACTACAAGCTTAGATCAACTATCAGTACATTGCTTTCCAACTTCTTTCTTTCCTCTAAAAAGAAAGAGGGGAAAGTTTATTTAAAAAGAAGGCTTTCATCACTGAGTGATACTCTACCCCTGACTCTATCCAAGTGTTCATCCTAGAAAGAGCTGAAGGGTGGCAGGAAGAATACAATATATAGGAAAAGGCGCTTTGCTGTGGATTGCTCCACAGGATTTTTAGTCTGTAATTGGCATTTTATCCAGATGCTGACTTTTTTCTTTACACAGATACAGCCAAACTGTGTATGTGGGACTTTGTTCTGATACCAGAATATTGCTATTGAACAGTCTTATTCTGAAGTACCTGTGAAAAAACCCTCACTAGAGAAAAGAGCCATCATTCCCAACACTGAAAGTTTGTCAATGTGCAGAAGTCTCCTTTTTTTCTTTTTAGATTCATATTTAATAGTAAGTCTGTATACTGTCAATAGTCATGATGATGCCTGAAAGAACATTAACAGAACTGAGAAAGGGCACATTTAGCAAGTTCCCTCACAAGGTGTTTCAAGTCAGATGCCCAAGAAAGGTCACCGTTCATTGCTGAGGTTTGAAAACTTGGCCAAGTAGGAGGACTGGCCACATCATCAAGAAAACCAGCCCAATGAATTTCAAGACTGTTAACACAGCTTGGTTTCTTCAGCAGCTGTAAACACAACTAACCCTGCTATAGCAAATAGTTATCATGGAGCTTATGGAAGAGGAAGAAGTAAGTATTTATAGAAATAGCTTGGAGGTCATTTGAGTATCTTTGACCAACGTGACTGACAGAGGCTCCGAGACTCATGCTCATCTCAGCTTTGTATGTACACAAGCTAAGCTTGACATCTCATTAGAGAGGTGGGGAATGGAGATAGCGTTAGTCAAACAAACAAGTTGTTAGACTTCTTATCCTTCTTCCACAATTAAGCTTGAACTTTGCCTCTTTCTCACCATTCTGCTCTGAAATTGGAATTTCTGTTGTAATTGCAAGTGGTTTAGGTTTTGTGTCTGTTGTTTAAAACGGTGTCTGGGTTACATGTCAGTTGGTCCAAACTGGAAGAAATTGATTGAAGGAATTGATTGAAGAGAGAAAAAGAAACAGCAAACACACATGCACAAACACACCTTACCTACTGCATCTGCAAATTCTTCTTCATTCATGACACAAAATAAGTGTGGTCAAAAATCTTAGAGGATGGCAGATTACAATAAAGGTGAGAAATTAGATATTGTGATGTCACAAAAGAACTTTTAAAATACATTTAAATCCAATGAAGATAAATACCACAAATTCACTCAGAAAGAGAGTTGCAGGGTAAAAACTGCATTATTTGGATGACATCACAGAGTTATGCTATTTCATTATTGTAAAGTTTCATAGTGCCATCACAGCCTTTGTATATGTGATAGATGTACTATATTGTATAAGCACAGAATGGACAGCAGTATCTCTAGAGCTAATAGTCTCTGTGATTTCTTGTTGAAAAGGTTCCTGTCATGTCTTCAGCTTCCTGTGTCATCTCAAATGCCATCTCAACAGAAGAGTTGGGGGAGCAAAATGCTTGGGTTCTTTACTTGGTTTGTTTTTTTCTCGAAAGAAAAGTATCTCCTATTTTCCCAGCATTAGCTTGACAATAATTTTTGTTTCATGGGCATGAGGAGATGACCCATTTACTGCTTTCTACCTGCTGAGCCTGTGAGGTGCCTTACTATATCCAAACTACATCTTCAGGCTTCAGAAATACCAGTATCTCTTATCTGCCTTTTCCTGTTTAATTACTTCTCTGTGTCTGTAAAAGCCTTGTTTTAAATGTTTTCCATAACCTTGAATGATTTTAGGGTGTTAGAAGCTTTTAGTTGTTCTGTTTCACTATTATTTCTTTCTCTCATCTCCAGCAGGCTTTTGCCTGTTGATATTTTAAGAACTGATTTTTTTGTCCTGATTCTTACTTGTGTCATTACTGGTGTTCATTAAAGTAGATCTCAGGACTTTCAGCAGAAATGTATTCTAACAATATTCGAATAGGCCACCTCTGACTGTCTCTCTTCAGTCTGAGATGAGGATAAGCTCTTGGTAAGCTTTAAAAGGAAAAAATGGTTTCAGCACAAGGGTGTTGAAAGTCCTTGCCTCAGCCTAGATCTCCATCATTTTCAGTGACATAGCAATATTCCAGCTGCAGAGGTTTACTTTGTTTCATATGAAAAAAGTAAGAAGTCCATTCACCTCATAGATAGGAGGCTGGACTAGAGATACCTTGCAGCCTAAGTTGTTCTGTGGTTCTAAATACATGTCTCAGTTCTGTGGCAGAACTAACACAAATGCTGAAGTTAAGTCAAAAGAAAAAAGGCAATCACAATAAAATTAAAAAGATGTTTCGAAAAGAAAAGTTAAAAAATTATGTTACAACATTTCCCTTTTTACTTTTTATGCTCAAGCATTTTGCTGAATTTGAAGCTACTTAGTTCTTTGGAAAACTAATTCTGATGAATTTACTATTTAAGAAGGGCATGTGTCCTACCTCCAATAACTTCCTGTCAGACACTTTACTCATTATAAACCAGGCTAATATGATCTAATCTTCTGCAAATAAGGTTTAGCTTGTTTTGTCTCCAGTGGGAAACTGCCTTCAAACATTAACTGAAGAAACACCTTAATAATTAATTGTATGAAAGTGATAAAAACTTTAGACTTACTGATTCTGCATTACCACCCTTCTAGGATCAAGAGCCTTTCAAATGGTTGAGGAATGTGCCTGTTCTGTTTGGGCTCTCATGTAAACATGATGCTTAGATTGTCTTCAAAGGCTCCTTGTCCTCCCCTCTCTTTGTCCCTGCCTGTGGTTACCAATGTTCAAAGAAGCTTAATCCAGACTGAAAGAAGTGTAGACAAGAGATGTAAGAGGAACTGAGATATGACTAGAGGAATCTGATTTATTTACTTTAGAAATACCAAAGACTGAGAAGAGATACTATAGGTCTCAACAGACAAGGGCAAAAGGATGATGAGAGGGAGGGAGGGAGGAAGGAGAATGGGATGGGAAGATAGAAGCAAAGGAGGAAAAGAAAGCTAATTAAGCACAAGTACCATTGATTAAAAAAGTGTGTTTGGTCTTCAGAGGTGTCAGACTGTGGAACAATGCTCTATCTGGAGTAGCAGTTGGAAAACCGTAACTGCTTAAACTGAGGTTTAATCATTTTGAGAGGGGAATGGGATGACACTTCTGTGCATAGCCTGTTGGATTGCATGACCTAGATCTGCCCTTCCCAAAACTCCTGCTTTGTGTCTTCTGACACCACAGTGACCCTTTCTGCTAAAGAAGCTGACCAGGATAAACCCTTCCAGATCATCCATTCAAACTAATCTTTTATAGAAATATATACTTTACTTTTCTGATCCTATAATAACAACGTTCGATACCTTCCTTTGCTAAAGAAGAAGATCCAAGTGCCAAGTTGGTAAATATTCATACTGTTCTGGAGCAAAGCTTTCAAGTTAGTCATTAGCAGTCTGTTTATCATTGGTAACCTTCGTGTGCCTGTGAAACCCCTGACCTTATTCAGTGCCACGTGGTGATTGTGTTCTTGTGTTTGCAATCTTTATCTTCCAAAGTGAAAGGCCTAAAACAGGTGTTCATGTCATTAAATACTGTGTTTGAAATATTCAGTCTAGTGAAGATGTTATCTGTCCTTGATTTAGGCAGATAAGGAAGGAGCGGACCTTGATCTTTGTATAAACAGCCAGCAGCATAGCAGCAAATCTGAACGCCAGTGTGGCAGATTGAACTCTTCTCGAGGGTTCAGTTTCCTCTCCACCATCCACACCCATTTATCAGCCAGTCCATGCCCATGGAGAAAGCATATTAATTTTCAAGAGAGCCAGTGAACCCTGAAAGGCCTTAGAAAAAAAAGAAATATGTACCAGAGTGTATAGAATTTCTGATTGAACTGGTATTAGCTATAGTCTTTTAGTCTTTGATGGGAAAACATTTCTTTCACAACATCATCAGCATCCTCATAGTCTTGCTGAGGTTAATAAATGAGAACATCTATTTGTCTAGTGTCTCAGCCAGTTACCTCACACACCCCTAGAAAAAGTCCCAAGTGCATGTCATTTGAATGCAAATGAAAAAACATGATTGTCTTGTCATCAGTTAAGCAAGTGGGTAAATGCAGCCTTCATTGTTTGGTATTATTTTCTAGCACAATGTTGCTTCCCCACCCGCTCCTTCAACATTCACTTAGCTAGGAAGGATACTAGTAAAAGTAGACATAAAACTGTAATTTAGCCTGTAAAGCATCATTATATATGGGCAAAAGCCAAGAAATGGGAAGCACTGAAACATCTGAAAGAGGAAGCCAGACACCACTAACCTCTTGCTGGCAGTGCTTGTGTCTCCTGCTACCAGTGCCTAGTTTAGTATCAGTGTCATCTTAACATTGCACATACACTTAGAGCTATTTCTCAGTGTCCCAGTAAAGAAGGCAACCCCAGCTTATACCCTAGGAAGACTCAGATAATGTCTTGTTCTATTTCCATGCTCACATATGAGAATAGAAGTGACCAAGTTGTATGCTGAACAATTCCTTCTTTCTGGAACTATGTTCTAACATCAAGGCTTATTTTGCAGGAAACAAATAAAAAGTAACAGCAGCAAAAGAACCCTTCACTCCAACGCATAAAGCAAATTTTCAGGTAATTGACAAAACTCTGCCCTATGGGAGTGTCTCCTACCCACAGAATCTTGTATTAGCAAGACTGGCATGTTTTCCCAAAACTGGGTATTTGCTGACATCAGAACAAGCACTGCTGGAACCAATGCTTGTAAGGTTGCCATCTAGTTGATATTTACCACTAGCACAGCCTAAATGAAATGCTACCTTGGAACATCTGTAGAATGAAGTGTCATGGGATTTGGTCAATGTAAGTCTGCAAAGTTACAGTCAATAAAGATAGGATCTTACAGTTTGGACATGAATCATCTGCTTTTAAATTAAAATTAAAACTCAAACATTACTGTTAGAAATCAATCTAATTTCTCTATACTGCAACAGCCCTGGAGTGTTTGTATTAAGTTTTGGAGTATCAGCTCAAATGTACTTGGAATAATATGGAATAATGGAAGGAAGTTTCCCAGGATGTTTCCCAGGCCTCCGGGCTCTGCATTGTGCAGTTGGGAAAATGATCGTGTTACGTGACTGTCAGTAGAATAGGACCTGTTTTGATTAAAGCCTCTAATCACATCGCCTAATTAGATTCTTTAACTGAGGCAGGTCCTTTCCTTTTGATAGACTGAAACTATAACGTTTTAACTGCATAACTCAGGCTGTTATATCAGGACAAATATGCTTTTTGTAAAAAAAAAGAAAGCCCAGAAAGAAGATAAGCCTTTGGCAATAAGAAACTGAACATTGTACAGCCATCACAAACAGATTTTCACTACAAACTGGAGCATTTCTCACAGCTAGTCTTTTATGGATCAGTATTTGCTATCCATCACAAATTATGTTAGCTTTCCACGGACTGCTCAATCCAATTTTTTCATTAGTTGCTGCTGCTATGACATGTCCTGGTGTTTCCTGCCAGGTGCATAAGAGCAGACTCCTGTGTCTTGCATAATCAGCTGGAAAGGACGTCAGTGCAGTTCCTTACTCTGTGCTCCTGCACTCCTGTGCAATTTTTACTTCCTTGCTTGTCAGTCTAGGAGAGGTTTGTAATGATAAGTGTGGGAGATTACAGGATTGCAAGACCAAGATTATGCAAAGAAACTCACGATTGAAAGTTTGCAAAGTTTCATGATCCATAAGTATCTGGATGAGTGCTGTCGTAATTGTCCAGCTTGAAGGACAAAAGGTGCCTTCATAATATTTTTCACTTGAAAATTAAAACCAGCTATAGAAAATGCAAGTTCTTTGAGAACAGAAAAGTAGCAGTGTAAAACTCAACACTTTAGGAAGAAAATTAAAACTCTCCGGCATTGAGGAAAGTGGAGTGTATATTTTTACCCTTTAGAGTAAAACATTTGTAGAATTGGGCATCCCTTACACTGCAGAGCAGCTGTATCTGGGTGGAGGCAGGTTGTAGACATTGGATATACTAGTAATTTTATCAGTTCAGCAGAGTAGAAAGCAACAGAATCCTTGTAAACTTTTTGCAAAATTCAGGAATGCTAGACACACTTTTTTCCTGCTAATTGTAGTAGAACTATATCTTTCAATCTCTTCTTATATCTGAAGTAATAAAGGAAAAAAAAAGCTTTCTCTGTTTAATGTGAAGTGATGCTTGCCATGGAAGGAGAAGAGATAAAACTGTTCTATCCAGAGCCCTGATTCCACACAAATCACAGACACTGAAATGCTGAAATAAGATGTAAATGAGTTGAGTTACCAGGAAAGATGAATTTTTACTCTGCATAACTAACAGCAAAGTGTCTCTGAGAAATTCCTTTCAGATGTACATCTGTACTGACACCTCACATCAAAACTGTGCTTAGTCCCTTAGCTTTCTGTACTGAGATTCCTTGAAGTCTGATAGAAACTTTGGTCCTTCCCCAGAATAAATTATGAGACCAGAGTGACAATTAAGTGGAACTCTAACCTAGACTTGTAATCCTAGAAGCCTCATGCTGGGATGCTGTCTAACCCTAACATGTTTAAACATTGTGGGCCCTGAGTTTAGGCATGGGAAGCCAGGCAGCCTAGAAGACCCTGAGTTTCCCTGGTGCTGGCAACTCTGATTGTCTTAATTAAAATCAAGATTTCACCAGAAAATGGTGTTTCTTTGGCTGTTGAGCCAGGTGCTTTGGGAGTGTGCAAAGAGGATGCACCTCCAAGCAGGTGTTGTCCCTGCATTCTCTCTAATGGCACGGCCATGTGAAGTTGGGAGTTGCCTTCACACCCCTTTCACCCAGCTAAGGCTCTGGCCCCTTGACTAGGCTTTTGGGGCCAAGTATAGCTGGTCCTGATACTGTTGGAGAGGAGGAGGTGTTGGGCCATGAGGATGGGCTGCTCAGCAGAGCTTGAGCCAGAGAGAGAGAGCCTCAGGGACTGGAAAGGAAAGCCAAGAGAGTGGCCAGGTTTGTGGCAACCAGAGTATGTGGTGTGGGTATTAAAATAATTTATGGTGTTTCTAGTTAAAGCTTTTTCGAATCATTGTGGATTATGTGGGGGTTGCTCAGCTTTCTTCCTGGCCTGAGAGGAATATAAACACATTCCCAGGCTTTAGAGGGGAGGAGGTCCTGTGGTGAGGATAAATGAAATTGTGGGTTCTGAGATTTGTGGGGCCCAGTCCTTGTGTTCCCTGCAGTTCATGTGTTTTCTGCTAAACAGGTGCTGCGTAAAATACTAGAGCAACCCTACCTCTGCTCTCCTCTTTGTAAAAAGACTGTAAAAAGATCAATTTCTATTATAAAGGATTTGTAAGCTGGGCACAGCTAACAGCTTGGCTTTTATCCTGTTATGAAAAACGACAATTACACAGATAATTCTCTTAGAGATCACATAGCAGGACTGCATGTTTATATACCAAATTACCTCAGTGAAAGGTGGGCTGAACCGAAAGGTCTTCTTTTAAATGTGTGGTAGTCAATGCCTGTATTTCAAAGCTTTATTAACAGTCAAAAGCTTCTCAAGAATACTAATTTATGTTATCTTCTCTGAAGAGTGGTGTATATGTAACTAACAAGAAGGTATAGAACCCAAAAATACCCACCCTCCAGCTTCTCCTGGCTTTGCTGAACTCCATGAATATTGGCAATTGATACTGGAAAAGAGTTTGAAAATTAAAAAGTTAATTGGGTTGATGGACTCAGTCCAATGTATTTGACATTTAGTATTCTACTCATTCCTAGGCTTTATTTTGCTCAATTAAAAAATCACTCCTTAGTTTCTACTGGCCACACCTCTGAAATATTTCCCAAGAGGCAACTCATTGTGTTCCAACACCTATGTACTTCCTCATCATTATGTTTTGATAATTGTACACTCCTAGGTTTTAGTTCTCCTGTACTTTATATCTTCCTTTTTATTAGTTATATCTATTGTTATGTCAGCAGAGATACTGATATCTTAGGTTTTGCTCGTACACAGTATTTCAGTCACTCAAAGACAAGACAAATACTTTTGGAGCATGGCTCTAAAATGGTCAGGGAGGGGGAAGGTAGAGACCTGCATGATGCATCTTGGAGAGACTTAAATGTTTGGTTAGCACCAGGCTGCTTTCTCCAGAGAAAGCTGAGGTGCTCTGGATCATGTGGAAAAGCAGAACTGGGGGAATTAGGAGCCCTGGCCTGCAAATGCAGTTGTTCACTGCACATGGGTAACTATAATGCAAGTCAGTATTTCAACAGAGATTTTCAGAGGTTTATGCAGTTGGTATAAACTCTTAGCCTCTATTTAACCCTACTTCAAACACCTTAGTACTTCTTTGCTTCCTTTGTTGCTTATGGAGCTCTGTATCTGAGAAGTCTCAAATATTCCCATATGGTAACTTTAGTAATAGCTGTCAAATCGACAGGTTCCCAGGGACTAAAGACAGCAAATGTTACAAGGAAGGTGGAGTTATCCTGGAAAGAGCTTTGGTCCAAGAGAGCAAAGGATTTGAGGAGCATGAGGGTGTTTAGAGGAGAAGGGATGTGGCTAGTAGGTCAAGAGAGGCCCTCCTGCCCCTCTACTCTGCCCTGATGAGGCCACATCTGGAATCTTGTGTTCAGTTCTGGACCCCTCAGCTCAAGAGAGACAGAGAACTGCTTGAGAGAGTCCAGTGCAGAGCCACAGAGATGATGAAGGGAGTGGAACATCTCCCTTAGGAGGAAAGGCTGAAGGAGCTGGGTCTCTTTAGCTTGGAGAAGAGAAGGCTGAGGGGTGACCTCATAAATGTTTATAAACGGGTAAAGGGTGAGTGTCAGGAGGATGGAGCCAGGCTCTTCTCAGTGATGTCCAGTGACAGGACAAGGGACAATGGGTTCAAGCTGGAGCATCGGAGGTTCCACAAAAACATTAGGAAAAACTTTTTCCGTGTGAGGGTGACAGAGCCCTGGCACAGGCTGCCCAGGGAGGTTGTGGAGTCTCCTTCTCTGGAGACATTCAAAACCCACCTGGATGCGTTCCTATGCGATCTACTGTAGGTGATCCTGCTCTGGCAGGGAGGTTGGTCTAGATGATCTTTTGAGGCCCCTTCCAACTCCTAATATTCTGTGATTCTATGATGTTCCATCTGACAATTTCGAAATAGATTTGACTTAAGAGATTTGAAGGTTCTCTTCAATCATAAAAATAATAAACTAATGCAGAGATCCACTAGCTCAGATACAAAACAGGCTATCTTGCAAATAGTCTTGAAAACACTTAGATTAATTTAATGAATGGTGATTTGCTGGGACAATAAAACCTTCTTCCAGACTTGGTGTAGTAGAAGAGCAGTACTGTAGAGCCTTTCATGTTTTCTGGTATATTTGAATGAGTTTATTTCTGCCGTATTTTTTTTTTCCACATGCATATGTAAAACCTTCCAATCACTAGTGTGAGTAATGTGTTTTGTGTTAACTGCAGGTTGCAGCCTGCTAAAAGTGCCTGGAGGCAAATTTGATTTCCATACAGTTTCAAGTCTCATCCCTCAAACATAAAAAAGGGATTTTCCTAGGAGCATGACTTAGAAGATTTACACATTTTGCATTTATAGCACTTCTGCAACTGTCATGTTGTGAGGAAATGAGCGAGCTTTCAGCTGCCTCTTTTGAGCTGTGATAGCAGACTGTCTATAGAAGCAAGTAGCTCAGGAGTGACCTTGCTGCACTTCTCACCTCTGAGATGGCCACACAGAAGAATCTAAAAGTGCTGAAGTTGGGGAAAAATCTGATCAAGCACCAATCGTTGAGATTAGCCCCACAGAAGCCTTTAATCTGATTACATAATGCATAACAGAGTGTAGGTGTGTAAACGCCTTTACAAATATTGTGGAGGTTTCCCTTCAGACAATTCTACTCCTGCAAAATAAAAATATTTTATGGGAATCTGTCAGTTTTGATGAAATACGCGGTGGAAAATATTTAGTATTACATTAGTGAACCAAATTCTTCAGGCTTTACTGAAAACTTTCAGTGCCCCTTTTCTAAGTTTCTGAATCAAAATTTCTCAGAATTTCCATTCCCTTAAACCTTTAATGAAAATGAACTCCTGGTCTGAAATTGGAATGGAGTGGATGTATGCTTCCTGATGGCCTGTTGAAGAGCAGCAATGAACATCTCAAAAAAGGCAAAAAAGGCACAAAGGCACATGTGCAAAAAAGGCAAAAAACTGACAAAGAAGGAAAACAGATCTAGGAAGAAGGATGCATAAAAGATCATCTTTTCATGTGAGCAGATTCTCATCCCTCACCCTAGAGGAATCAGCAGGGTTGGAAGCAGAAACCGTTTCATATTTCAGTTGTCTGAGTTTCACAAACTGTTGGATGGGGGCAATTAGAACTAGGCAAGCCAGTACTGGCATGAGGCCTCTTAAGTAATTATTTGCCACTCTGTTTGTGTTTTACCATAAACCCTGACAATCCATAAGTACCTCTCTGAAGCCAAAGACTGCTACTTTGGAAAGAATTGCTTTTGTCTCTCTAATTTGCATTGCCTGCACCTTTGACAATACCATCATGGCTTCTTGCATCTTTCTGAGCGGGAGGGCCACTTCGTGCTATGCCTTCCTTCTAGAAACTCTTTCACCTTACTTTCAGCTGGCACACAGTGAAATAATAAGTTTCTTACCAGACAGAGGATGCTGCCTTGCTCTTATAGTTTACTTGACCAATGATTGATTATCTGTTTTTTTTGTTTATTTTCTTTGTTAAGTTAAGGTAGAGGTTTGGTCTAGATCACCTGCAGTTCAGTTCACCACCAAGGAAACTGGCTGGCTCATTATCACTTGGTCTTTAAAACAAAGCTTGTGGGTTTTTAAGTGGAAAACATTAATTTAAATGTGAAATATACTACCAGATTCTGTTCACCTGTTGAGGAGACGATAATTCCTGCAGCTGCAGGAGTCAACAACCTAAATTTTCTGCCTTCCTTCATCTATCATTTTATCGCAGTCCCTTCTGGCTTTCTGATCCTCTCTTCCAAAGAATGCAAAGTGGCTGTGGAGGTCTGGCTGAGAGTAATTACATGCTGTAGGTATGCAATTCCTTACTGCCTTCTTTGGCTTTGTGGAAAGGTACCAACATCCTTGTCATGGCCATCTAATGCACACTGGGACATGCCATGTTGTTTCAAGGTGCGGAGCAGGTTCAGAACACTGTAGTGGGTACCATGAGGCGTCACGTAGCTGCCCTCACAGGCATACCAGAACAGCATCTGTGTGTAGTCTGATCCCTGTGACAGGAATCTACACAGGTAAGATGTGGTGTTCTGTATGCTGCCAGACTCAGCTTCATCAGCTTTTCGTGTGGAGTTCTTGTGTGCTGCTGGTGGGAACAAGCAGTGTAGAACACGAGTAATTATTCCTGCACTTGAGCTTTTGCTTTTTTTGGGCTCTTGGCTAGGGCAGATGTTATTTTGAACTGTATCGTTCACTACTGGTAGGTGGACACTTCACATGCTGCTGCCAGCTATGCTTTGGTACTCTATGGATAACAAAAAACTTAATTTGAGATCCATGACTCTTTTTCCAGTTTTGAATGTTAGAGATGGCAAGGCTACAGGCATCTCTTGCATTCACTCTTGTTTTTCTTCTAGATCACTTTATCCTAGAGAGGACTGCCTGCCTTGTAGATATACCAGTAGTTTCCTTTTACTGCTTTAATGCCAGGATTAGTGCTATTCTAAAGCCATTGCTCCCATCTACAGAGTGGGTTTTCTAGCCTTTTATCTCCTGCAAGTTGGCAATAGAAGAGGTAAATGAGCCCCAGCTTTGTCTGCTGAATTAGTTTTGAAAGTGTGTGCCCAGTGTTGATCCTAGTAATCACTGCTATTGCAGCAGATATAGATTAAGAAACAGAATTTACTAATCATGTTCCTGAATAAGCACACCAAACACTTCTTCATTGCTGTAGCTGTGTTTGTGTTTGCTAAAGGCGATACCCACATTTGATAATAGCACTAGTGCAACCGAATGGAAAACATGGGTATCTCACTGTTCCTCGGAAATATAAGAACTGTTTGCTATGTTGTCTTCGTGTTAGGGTTATCATTTATGGTAGGTTGTTTGAGATTTTTCTCCCCCTCCCCTCCCCCATTGCATTAACAGAGTTTTCGGCAGTTGGAACTCATAGTAATCCAGTAGCGCCTTCCAAAGGAAAAAAGTTACTTAAGATACCTCAGTTACACTGCTGGTCTGGAGATGGGATAAGTTATCCATGGCACAGCCAAACTGGCTTGGTTTGTTGGTTGTTATCTCTGCATTTGTAGATGAGACATTCCAGCAAGTAACTGGCTCACAGGGTGCTTGCCTGAGATGATGGGTGGCTCTGGTCACTGCGAGGAACTGGCCTTCAGGGCTCAACCTGAAGGACTCAACCTCTAGTGAATGCAAATCAAACTGCTGTGCTATTCAGCTGCATAGTTACTACTAAGGCAAAACAAAGCCCTGCTTCAGGCATAATTCTCTCTTTGATGATACTCATCTCTCCACTGCTGGTGAACTTATGACTGCACTGTGATTTTTGCTTTTCTTTAAATACAGAAAATGCATTAGAAATGAAATTTTCACATAGTCAGAAACAGAAACAAACGCATCACAGGAGTGGTACCTCCAGTATAGTTGTACTTTTAGTCATCTTGAGTTACACAGAGAGAATGCCACAGTCAGTCACTCCGCAACATTACAATGTGCACTTAATCCTAATAAGGAGGGAGAGGCTGTGGCTAACAGGTTATTTTTCATCTCATCTCATTTCTAAACAAGCTGATAACCAGTCCTGAATCATAAGTTTGGAAGAGAACTCTCTGCTTTTGTCAAGCCCAGCACTGTTCACAGGAACACTTGTTTGCCCCTGGGGAGATACTGAAGCACAGATACTGAAGTTACCCAGACTCCAAACCAAAACCATGCTATCATTTTATTTCAAATTTGTAACATGGATCATGATTGTCAAAAAGAGTAATTTAATTTATGTACAGTTCAGATATGCTTTGGAAGAATACTGACTGATTTCTCAGTGTGTCTTTGCTATGGGTGGATTTTATATTGTTTCATAGTGAACTAGCCTAAGCATTTGTGTTTAGCGCTGTGGTTTGGCCACTTGAATCCAGAATTCCCAGGCAGCCTGTGAAAGAGAGCTTATTCAAATTTTTATTTATTTATTCTCCCCAAAGCCTGTGTCCTGTCAGGACACTACACTTGTACTTGTGTTTTTCTCCAAAGATAAGAGTATTCCAACATATTTCCAGTTTCTAAAAGAGAAGTCTCCTCAGAACCTGCTGCACAGGGTGATAAAATGTAATCTGATTTTACCTTTCTACCTTTCAGATGTTGTCCCACACACTTCTCACTCCAGGTATGCCTCTTTGTTGTGGCTAAGCCATGCTGGGTAGCACTTCACTCAAGAAAAAGTCCCACTAATTGAGGACAGAAAGCGTGTTTGTCTCGGTGAGCATCTGAAAGGCCATGGAAAAGAGCAGTTAGAAATGGTAGGAGAGCAATTAAGCAGCCAGTCAACCCGTGTCCCCTTGTGCTCCTACGTGGAGTGTGCCTGCAGGGGATGCCCGGGGAAGGTCGTTTTAAGTGGGTGAAGTACTTCAGAAAAGCAAGGGCTTGTTAAATTCCTCCTCTGGCGATAGCTTGATGGCTTCGCTTTTATGACCTGTCCTGTCTATGCCTGCCATGTGTCGTGGAAGGTGTGCTTAGAAGCTTAAGGTTCCATACTGCTTAACCCCCTTGTGCCCTTTGCTTTTGCACCAAGCCTCCTGCACCCGGACTCCAGTATGGAGCAGGTTAGGAAAAAAATGAGAGGCAAGTATGGTTGGAGAGAGGGAGTCATGAGCCGAGTTTCTGGGTGAGTGGGTGTAGGGGAGGCAGCTGGCTCGGTGGGGTGGAGCGGGGTCAGCTGTTCAGGCAGGCCGGTGGTGCTCAGGAAAGAGGTCACTGTGTGATGGGGGCAGCCGCATAGGTAGAAGATGAGGGGGTGGCAGATGTGTGGGCAGGCACTGGCAGAAGGGGAAGAAGGAGGAGGAGTAGGGGCATATCGGAAGGGGAAGGTGGGGGGCTAAGAGGTGGGCGGGTA
>NW_009706631.1:1346-1569 GCF_000703405.1 Apaloderma vittatum | reverse complement strand
AGGCTTTATCTGTGAGAAGCATTTGGCCGTCCGTACTTAGCAGCTAGCTAACGTGGTGTGTGGGTCCGTACACTGCTTTCAGAGCCTCATAGAATCCTCTGTGGTCACCTGAATCAACACATAGCTGAGTCTTTTCTGCTAGGTTGATCCACCACTTGTTCTGGATGTCTCGAAGTTTCTGTTGGAGCTTACTGCATGCAAGATGAAAGGCTGCTTTTCTTAC
>NW_009706631.1:0-934 GCF_000703405.1 Apaloderma vittatum | reverse complement strand
TAGTCAATGAGGTGCCAGTGCTTGGATTGACGATGCATCCAGGTTGTCTTCAAGCTGTCTTTCTGCTGAAAGATAGTGTTGGTGATGGTGAGCTGCTGCTCTGCACAAAACTCTAGCAAGAGGCGACCATTGTCAATGCAATTTCCAACACCATGCTTGCCTAGTACTCCTCTTCAGGCTTCAGAGTGCTTTCCTACTCTGGCGTTGAAGTCACCAAGGATTATGATCTTATCATCTGCAGGAACCTTTTGGGTGAGGCAGCGCAGGTCGGTGTAGAACTTGTCCTTTTCCCCAGGGTCAGCTTGGAGAGTTGGGGCATATATTCTGAAGAGAACAACATGTTCCTTGTTGTGTAGTGGGAGGCGTAGGGAGATAATGCGATTGGAATGGCCTGTCAGCGGATTTTCAAGTTTGGAGCCGATGGAGTTTTTAATCATGAAACCAGCTCCTGAAAGGTGTCTTTTGGTTTGGGTTTGCCTGACCAATAGAGTGTGTAGACGGCACCGTGTTCTTTGAGGACTGCCTTCCTCATGGAGACAAACTTCACTGAGAGCATCAATGTTGATGTTGAGTTGTGATAGTTCATGGGCAATTAGAGCAGAATGATGCTCAGGACATCCACTATGCACAGTATCAAGCATGGTTCTACCATTCCAACATGCGAGTGTAAAGCTGAACACACCTTCGGAGGCAGGTGTATGCCTTTGTCTCTTTGTGTTTGTTCAATTGCATCAGAAGATGCCCGTTGGCCGTGGTTAGCCAACAGGGTGGAGGGTGGAGATGATCTTTGGTTAGGCCACCTTTTCTAGGCCCCTCGCCATGTGGAGCAAGCAGTGCTCTCCTTGAAAAAGGCTGCTTGGTCATTCAGGATGTTGCCGAACATGACTGTCATCTCTGGGGTACGTCTTGAGCGACCAATGTCCTGAACTGCCTG
>NW_009706630.1:4215-8968 GCF_000703405.1 Apaloderma vittatum | reverse complement strand
CACCCAGCTTGGTGTCATCTGCAAAATTACTGAGGGTGCACTCTATGCCCTTGTCCAGATCATTGACGAGGACTTGGCCCAGTACTGAACCCTGAGTGACACGACTCGTGACCAGTTGCGAACTAGATTTAATACCACTGACCACAACTCTTTGGACTTGGCCATCTAACTGGTTTTCTACCCAACAAACCATATGCCTGTCCAAGCCAAAAGCAGTCATTTTCTCTAGGAGAATGCTGTGGGCAACAGTGTCAAATGCCTTACTAAAGTCAAGGTAGACAACATCCTTCATCCAGCAAGCAGGTCACCCAGTCATAGAAGGAGATCAGGTTTGTTAAACAGGACCTGCCCTTCACAAACCCATGCTGACTGGGCCTGATCACCTGGTTGTCCTGCATGTGCTGCGTAACGGAACTTTGGATGATCTGCTTCATCAGCTTCCCTGGCACTGAAGTCAAACTGACAGGCCTGTAATTTCCTGGATCACCCTTCCATCCCTTCTTATAGATGAGTGTTACATTGGCTGACTTCCAATCAGCTGATACTGCCCCATTCAGCCAGGACTGCTGATAAAGTGCTGTCAGGTGCTTCAGGCCTTCTTTATCTTCCAAAGTCCCTCTTGCATGGCACAGAATTCATTTATCTGTTAGGGTCTGGTATTCTTACTTTTAATAAAGACTCTTCTCTCTGAAGAAACTGATATGCATAGCACAAATGGGTAGCTTATCAGGCAAGTTCCTGATAAACTTTTCAGGCCTGTTTTTAGGTAGGCAGCTCAGGAACAGTTCATCTTTTGGACTTGACTTTTATAATCTTGTCAGTATCTCAGTGATTTTGCTTAGTTTACTCTGACTGCTTTTGTCACTGCTCTTTGTAATAACACTGCCTGCTAGAAATATTACACTACCTTCCTAGTATGCTGCCTTTAATGTGGCCTGTTGGAGTGGTTTGACCCTGAGTCCCCTTCTTAGCTGGACAGGGGAGAGAAAATATAACAAAGGGCTCATGGGCCAATGTAAAGACAGGGAGATTACTCACAATTACCATTGCAGGCAGAACAAACTCTTTCTTCAACGTGAGTCCTTCTCTTGAGAGGCAGTTCTTTTCAAACTGCCCCAATGTGAGTCGTCTCCATGCAACGCAGTCCTTCAGGAGGAAACTTCTCCAGTGCGGGTTCTCTGTAGGGTCACAAGTCCTGCCAGAAAACCTGCTCCAGTGTGGACTCCTCTCCATGGGCTACAGGTCGTGCCAGGACCTTGCTCCATCACAGGCTTCCCATGGGGTCATAGCTGCCTTCAGGCATCCACCTGCTCTGGTGTGGAGTCCTCCATGGAGTACAGGTGAACATCTACACCCCCCCATGAGTTCCATGGGCTGCAGGGGAACAGCCTGCCTCACCCACCATAGTCTTCACCACATCTCAGAGGAATTGCAGTTCCGATGCCTGGAACACATCCTCCTCCCCCCTTCTTCGCTGACCTCAGTGTCTTCACATATTCTCTCTCCTCACTTCAGCTGCAAGTTGTTGCACAGCAGTTTTTTTTCCCCTGCTTCTTAAATAAGTTATCACAGAACTGTTAACTATCACTGATAGACTCAGCCTTGCCCAGCAGCAGGTCTGTTTTTACAGTCAGTGGCTCTATCAGACCTAGGGGAAGCTTCAAGCAGCGTCTTGCAGGAGCCACCCCTACAGCCTCCCGGTACCAAAACCTGGCCATGCAAACCCACACCAGTTGAGAGAGGAAGCTGAAGAAGGGAGGGTATAACAGACAGGAACAAGCTTGCATTTGAGGAATCCCCAAGGGTATAAACACAGCGTTTTGGTTTGAAGCTGCAGGGAGGAGGGAGCTGCTGTCTCCTGTGCCAGAGTCAGATGGAAAACTTGAGGGACTGTGATGGTAGAAGGTGTTAGAGACTAAATGAATGGCTCAAACAGTCTAGATTTTCTCAGAACCTAAGCGAGCCAGAGCCGCTTGCCTGGCACTTGTCTGTGTTTGTGCAGGGGTGACTCAGCGCTTTGCCGAGCCCCTGACCCAGCCCTGCACCGGTGGAGCTGTGGGGGTGGATAGGGCTTGGAGCTGTGGCTGCAAGGAACCTGGAGAGGGAGGGGTAAACCTGCCCCCCAGAAGCCCCCACCATCCCTCAAACTGGTTCCCAGTCTGTGGCGGGAACTTGACTGTATAAAAGACAATCACCCCAGGCAGTTGCATGCCTCCTTGCCCACCACTAAAGGATTGCTGCGAGTGCCATGGTCGTCACTGGATCCAGGGGTGTTGATCTTCCCTTTTTTTATCACTTTCCTTCTCTCTTTCTAGCTTTAACAGGAAGCTATCTATGGCAAGGCTGGTTTCTTTTGCTTACTAATAACTCCTTGTTGTAAGTGCATTGATTGTGCTGAGTGGGCAATTGAAGTACCTGGTCGGGTGACTGATAAATAAAATTGCTGTTTGGATCTTGGGATAAGTACTTTAATTCTGGCCTTGGAATTGGGAACCTGAGTGAGTCAACGTCCTGAACCTCAGCGCGTGACAGAAGGTGATGGCAGGAGCTGGCTTAAAGACACTCTGATCCTTCATGTGTTCAGAGCCACCATCGCAATACTCATTAGTTGTAGTTCTCCCCACCTCCATACAGACAGACTTCTACTGCCTACAAAGAGGAGTAAAGGAAGAGCCATGTAACTTGAAAAGTTGAGAAAATCTGGTGGGGTCCAAAAGGAAGCACAAAGGTCATACCTCTGGGTGGGATTACCTCATGCACTAGTGCAGGCTGTGGGCTGGCAAGTAGCCAGGCAGGAAAATACCTGGGGCTCCTGGTAGACACCAACCATGTGCCAGCAGAGTACCATCACAGCAAAGCAAGCCAACAGCATCCTGGGGTGAACTAGGCAGAGCAGGTGCAAGGAGGCAACCTTTACCCTCTGCTCAGGGCTGGTGAGATGTGCCTGGGTGCTGCGTGGAAGCCTACACTGACAAGTACAAGGGGAGACTTGGACATCTTGGAATGACTCCATTGAACGGTCACCAGGGTGAACGAAGAGCTTGGGGCATCTGTTGTACAAAGGGAAGCCAAGAGACCTCGCACCGTTCAGCCTGAAGAAAGGTTGGGCGCAGTGGGGAGAATCTCACTCTACCAGGTATTCAGGCACAGGGATGAGTAGGGAGTAGGGAAGACAGAGCCAGACCCTCTCAGTGGTGCCCTGTTGCAGAAGAGGCAATAGGCACAAACTTGAACTACAGGAAAATCCACTTAAAATATTTTAACTGTGAGGATGGTGAAACACTGGAACACACTGCCTGGAAGGTTGTGGAATCTCCATCCTTGAATAAAACCACTCAGACTTGACTGGCCACCATCCTGCTTCAGCAGGGGTTTGTACTGTAGACTTCCCATCAGTCTTGTTGGCTCTGTGGGCATGGGTGGCAGCCAGGAACATCTGGGAGGAGCACAGGATGAATTTGTCTGGTTACCAGAGTAGCTCAGATGGATGCTCTAACACTTTGTTTTAAATTTCCTCAAGGCATTTTTCATTTGGCATTTTTTCTGTAGCATTATACAGCCTGAATTCAGACCTTGCCAGTTAGAACTGATTACCTGTCAATGTTGTGTGTTGTGTCCTTAGCCTGTAGAAACAGCAAGCTATCAGAGTGTGACCAGAGTCCCCATTACTTGCCCTGAAGCATAAGGAATTTGATTTTTGCTGGTGAGGTTCAGGCTTGCTGAAAAGATTTGCCACTGGAGGAGAAATCCTGCCAAAACTGCTGTGAAATTCAAGGAAAAGCTGCTGCTCCCAGACAGCACTTCTTGTTACTGCATTTTGTATCATGGAGTTTGAACTGCTCTTTAGGTGTTCAAGAGACTTGGACAGCTGCTGGGCCTGGAAAGTTTTACTGCAGATGCTACTGCAGTGAAGTTGCACACGGGCACAGAGGCATCACCTCACTAACCTCCAGGCCAGGGGTTTGATTCATCTACAACCTAAAGCCACGGTGCAAGCAGATGACTGAGAAATGCCAGTTACATATTCTTCTTGTCTGCAGGTCATACCAACAGGCGCCATCAAGCAAAAGGGGGTCTCATCCTGAAGTATGAGGTTAACACTCACTAAATATACAATGCTGAGAATCAAACAGTAACGTGCAGCGTTAAATATTTTAAGAACAACCAAGACCATCTATTTAGCTATGGACCATTCTAACATCAAAACACTTAAGAGCGCAAGATTCCCATCACCCTTACCTGGTAATAGATTTTGAAGAGTATGAATACATAAAAGCTACTGTAAAGATTTTTTATCTCCGAGTGAAATTTTTAAGTAAAAACTTTTAATGTCTGGTTTACCCATGCTCAGTATCCAGTACCAACTTCAAGAGCAGAATGCTGAAATACAGTATCTCAAGTTGGAAGGTACCAACAGGGATCATCAAGTCCACCTCCCTGCTCCTCACAGGACTACCTAAAACTAAACCAATGCAATTAAGAGCATCATTAAGAGCATCATCCAGATGCTCCTTTAACTCTGACAGGCTCGTGACGACTGCCCTGGGGATCCTGTTCCAGCAACTTAACTGCATTTAAATCTCCCAAGAATCTGCTGAAAGCTTTATGTTTTACCATTTTACACTGAATATATCAAAAGCAAGTGACATGACTCCTTATCCAAAAACATCACCCTGTACTTAAGATTAAAAAAAGCTGAACAGTACCAAATGAATTTTACCCACACCTCCTGAAGATTAGCCTACATTCAGTT
>NW_009706630.1:0-4184 GCF_000703405.1 Apaloderma vittatum | reverse complement strand
TGCTGAACCATCACACAAGGTTTTGCTGTTACAGGTAAATCCTGCTTGTAGAAAAAACAATGTGCATGCACAAGGTTATTATAAACTGGAACTTCTCACTAAAGACATGAACATATTTAGTTGCTGGTTCCAGGCTGCTGTCTGTGATGCAGTTACGTCTAGACTACTGTTTAAGAGATGGCCAGCAACAATACACACTGGAAAGTCTCAGACTGAAAGTTAACCATCAAAAGGGTTTATTTTTTGTATCACATACATCTTTACTTTTGACTTGACTCAGATTTTGATGTAGAAGCTCTCAATGAAGAAAGCCTGCGTCTCTTTGCAATCTGCTCCTGGCGTTTCTCCTTGGCTTCCTGAAAAAGGAAAGCAGCTTGAATTGAGTCCCGAGATCTTACACATCGAGCACTTCAAAACATCTACAGAGGAACTAAGGAAAATGCAACGTGAGCGATGCGACCAGAAAGAATTGATTCCTTAAGAAAGCAAGATACACTTTCCCTTCTTTAAAGGTTAGAAGAATTCTACAAGTACCCAAACCTGTACAGACCCAGCCGAGTTTATAAAATTCCTTGGGGTTCTGGGGTATCCCATACAGCTTGGTCACAAAGGCCAACGCACCTTCATTCTCTTGGCCAAGAGCTTCGCATATTCTGCCGCTTCCTCCTTATTCTTCTGAGTGCGCTGCTTCTTCAGAGCAATACGTCTACGCTTATGTTGCAGAACTCGAGGAGTCACAAGTCGCTGGATCTTGGGAGCCTTGGTTCTGGGTTTCTTACCTAAAAAACGTAACAAATCAGCAGAAGTGGCAGATTATCTTCCACAAAAACCACAGGCCTCATCTAGTAAAACTTATGAGTTCCATTTACTGCTGTGGTAATATAATTTAGGGTACTACGTATTATAGCAATTTACAGGAGTTAAACCTCTTGGCAGATTTTGCAGGAAAAAAGAAAAATCAATTACCATCAGATGTAATACTAACCAAGTATCCTCTTAATGCTCATGATTTGTTACCAGCAATGGAGTGTAAGTAATGTATGTCTAACTCCCTGCATTTTTGTGAAAATTTCTAGCTTCTCAGAAGGCCTGTCTTAAACAATTCCCTCTGGACTGAAACCACTTAAAGAACAAGGAAAATGTAGAAAGTTGTATGATGAGTTATGTTTATCCCCAAAAACCAGATCTGCACAGACCATAGCGAGCAAACAAACACCACCACAGATATCTATAAAATCTCACTCTCAATCCTGCCCCAACTTCAGTAGTCCAGGACAACAGCCCGATGTCCACCAGAATCACATTCTTTAACGAAGCAAACAGTTACTATGATGCATAAAATAGCTGTCCTTTACCCAACAAGATTTCACAATACCCAAGCTTTATCATGTCCTCTCTGCTAGAAATCCTCACCCTTTCTGTTCCCTGGTCAAACACAGAAAGAACCCCAAAATAAATCTTACACTGCAAGAGATAGGTGGCAAACAAAACAGTGTTCTCCCAATAAATGCTCATTTCAGACACTGCCAAAAGCAACAGGGGAAAAAAACTTATTTTCTCTATATGCTGTTTTTTTCCTCTACCTCAAAAACAATTCATAAACATTCCACTTACTACTTCACCTTCTTTTATTAATAGTTATTTTTGGACTATTCTTAGAACCACTACTAAATATAACTTCAGTTTATCAAACATTTAAAACCAAACTGTGCCAAATTAGATAGAACAGGAAGAGAAGAGTAAAGAAACAGGGCAACCAAGAAACTCTACTCCTTATCCCTAAGTTACAGCTGACAAAGCTTAAACATCACAACAGTCAATTCTTGATCTGCTACTATAGTGTGCTTCATTCCCTGCAGTAGGCTGGGCACCTCTTCACGGGCAATTACATGAAACCGAAGAGTTTTAAACCCGAGTCCTTACCCTCTTTGTTCAGGGGCTTCCTCACAACATACTGGCGAACATCATCCTCCTTAGACAGGTTGAACAGCTTGCGGATTCTGCTAGCCCTCTTGGGACCAAGACGTCGGGGCACAGTTGTATCTGTCAGCCCAGGGATATCCTTTTCACCTTTGAGAATGCAAGATTAAACATGCCAATTAATCCTGCATCTGCTTAACACCTGCTTGATTAGTAAATTGCAATTTTAAGTTTAAAATGCATAAAAAAAATCAAGATAAAAATAGACAGATTTTGGTTCACCCCTGCCAAGAGCACCACCTCCAGCCACACTGTGCTGATTGAATGTGACCAGATTGCTGGCAGCAACTGAGGTTTCAGTGACCAGTTTCAAAATCACAATGTTAATGCTCAGAGGAAATTTCAAGGCAGATCAGGACTGCATTTGCATCCTACAGAACATTTCAACCACTAGCATGCAAGGTCCTTCAAGGTGCTCTCTTCTATCCACTGCTAGCTTGATCCGGACTCTTACCCTTTTTCACTATGACCAAGTTCAGAACGCTCAAGTTGGCATCAACAATGCAACCACGAACGGATTTGCGTTTTCTCTCCCCGGTTCTTCTGGGGCGGTAGCAGGAGTGGCCCTTGCTGAGCAGAAGGCGGACACGTCCGTGGGTCAGGACACCTTGCTTCATGGGGAAGCCCTGCTTGTCATTGCCGCCACTGATCCGGACCACGTAGCCCTAAGAAAACACAGAAATACACATCTTAATTGCTCATATACACCTGTCTCACTTTAAGGAGAAGTGGTGGATAACGCAAGATATTGTTCAGAACAACAGAACATGATGACCATGATTAATGTAAAGTCACCATTACTGCTGATGCGAACAACTTCTTTAAGCAACACCACTCTTAACAGCTCAGGAATTTTACTTAGCAAATGTAAAAAACATCAGAAGTTAAATTTATTCTGCTTATCTTCAAAATAATTAAATTCCTATCAATTCAAAGTTTTGTTTAAGCTACAGCAGGCTAAATTTTTTTCATTATTCTCTAGTTCGTTATCATCTGGTGATGTATACGCTATCATCTAGTTTTTCTTTAATCCTAAATGTACAACACAAGCAGCTGGAATAGGGACACATGAGGCAAAACTAAAACTAAAAGAGAAAAGCTTTTAGTGCCTTCTTTGTAGAGGTGGCAGCAAAAAAGACTAACTTACCGAAATTCAGCTGGATCGTCCATATTAACACTCCCATCCACAAGGCCTAACATGATTTTCCCCTGTACTAGAAGCAGTTTAACCACAATTAAGGCAATTCTGAACTTACTCAGTAAAGAATGGATGAGCAGTCTTAAGAGTACAGACACTTACGAGTACAGCACTCAAATGAAGAACATTAAAAATACTACAGAGAGCAGCAAATAACTCTAAATACAAGGCTTCTAAAAAAGGCACTGAGATAAATCAAAGCAGAACAGGCTAGCCTAATTACAAAATTCAGCATATATAGCAAAAAAGCAGCTCTCAACATACATGCCAAATGTACCCCATGCAAACACTCTACTGTGACAAATGCATACTGGAGAAAATCTGTAATTTAAGCCTCTCAAATGCAGCTCTGACAGGTGCTTCTACATTTCTTACCTTCCACTCCTCACCAAGGGAATCAGCTGCAACCTCCGTGGCCATCCGTTTCTCATAGAATGTTCTCAGCTTGCGCTCATCGTCCACTTCAATGAGCTTCTGGCAGCCAGTGGCTGGGAAAGAGATGTTCAGCTAACAGAGAAAAAACCAAGAAAGTTAAGTATTAGATTTGGTTGAAATTTCGCATGAGGTGTTTTAACAGAAAACCAGCATTTACCTGCTAGCTTTATCTTAACATTTGAGAGTTTAAATTCTCCACCTAGTGACATGAATGCTTACTAGCCATACTTATCATTACCAGGCTCACAGAGCCAGGCAGGCCTGTCCTTGGCCACCTCAGGCTGCAGTTACACAAAAATCCTGACTTTACCATCGCTGGAGCTTGGTCACCTTCTAACAGCCTGCAGTTAAGCAAGTCAAGGTGAGAGCAGTGCAAACCCGTTCCATTTTCTTCTGCAACTCCTTCGTAAGCACACGCTGAATAAAAAAGCTACACCACTGCCCTCAGTGGAGCAACACTTGCCTTTAGTGACCCCTTCTGCTCCCTGCAGGCCAGCGCAAAGCCTTGAGCCTCAGGGACGCCTCCCAAACCTCCTCTGTGAGCACTGGCCGCCATCAACACAGACCAGCT
>NW_009706629.1:0-41252 GCF_000703405.1 Apaloderma vittatum | reverse complement strand
GCCTGGCGGGGGCTGGAGATCACCGGCCCCCACGCCGCACCTGCTCGTGCGTCCGGGACTCGGGAGGGATCCCTCTCCCAGCCACTGCGCTCTGGGGGATTTGTAAACCAGCTCGGAGGTTGCCTGTGGATGACGTTTCGGGCCCCTGTAGGTGTTCGGAGCTCTGGGCTCGGGGTAAATCCGTCAAAGTTGCCAAAGAACCTACTCGCATCAAAATCTGGAGGCCGCTACCCCATGCAAAGACCTTCGGCGCAGGTTTCGAGGGAGCTGAGCACTTCGGTAGGAACTGGGGGCCAGAGTGTTGGCCAGGTGTGTGGTGTACGGGCAGAAATAGCACTGCCCGTCTCTGGGACCAGTGGTGTGGTGGTTTGAAAATCACAGCACAGGGTCGCTGTGTTAGAGGTCCCTGTTCAACGTGGTGACACGAACATTTGTGAGGCTACGGAGTTTTACACCCGCTGCAATCAGGTGAAAGTCTTGCAGGGTTGCTGTAATGCACACTTGATCTCCGAATGAGCGATCTGACCGAGGTCCCTGCCGCGCCATACCTGTGGGCAGTCCTGCAGGCTGAGGTTCTCCAGGCTGTGATTCCCTGCTGTGAAGGCAGCACGCAAGATCCATCAGCTCCAACAAACCTGGAATCAGTGTGCTGGTGGATTTTGCTCATGTGATCCAACAGTTTTTTGTAAAAACAGAGTTTTAAGCATCATGCTTAAAGTAAATCCAGTTTTATTGGCCGGAGACAGGAAACAACCGAGTGATTAACTTATTCCTGAAGTATGTGCTTAACTCATGGAAATAAATTAAGATGCTTTTTTTTCTCCTGCTGTGTGTGTAGTTATTTATGATGTCTAGTGAGGAGCCAGGTCCCAAAGCAGTGTTCCTCATTTCTTAGGTAAAGAGAACTTATTTTTCAACTGTTCATCATGAACTCTAGAGTTCATTGTAGATTGACATCTGCCTCTACTGTGAGTAAACCTGTGGTTGCCCCTTTACAGGACTGTGAATGGCTAAGTGATTCCTGAAAAGACACTTTGCACCTAGAAATGCAGACCCTGGAAAGGAAAACAGCGTAAGTTTTAAAGGAAACGATCCCAATCTGATCCACAGAATCCTTTGCATGTCACGATTCCTTGGATTAGCCCTGTTAATCCCATATAATGTCCAGATGATTACTCCATGATTCTCCTTTTGTGTTAGGCTTGTGGAGCAGAGAGTGAAAGCTGCTTTCCCCCGCGTGTAGTCTGTTACAGCTAGAGAACTGAGGTGGTGGTTTTGGCAGAGGAGGCCCCCTTGGAGTTAACAGTAAGGTTTCCAGGAGTTTCAATTGACTCTGGATCACACTTCTGTGTAACTGCTTTTATACTCTGTTCTCTGAAGTATTTATGCGCAAAGAATGCCTCACTGACAAAGTTTCTTTTTCTCAAATAAAAAGTCATATGCAGATTTCCTACAGACTGTATTCCATAGAAACAAAAACAAAACCAAAGAAGAGGTACAAATAAGTGTTCTTGTAGCATGGCTTGAGTCAGATGGGGTGTACGTGGCACCACAACCTTAATGAGAGAAACAAATAGAAGAATTTTCACTTTAGGATGAGGATTAACCTAAGTTGCAGGTAGAAAGCAACTTGAAAGATAAAAATAAACTCAAACTGAGTATTTCTCCTTGTCCAAACAGTTGTTATTTCAAATGTGAGCAGAGAAGAACAGCTATTTCCACAGCTCTAATAAAATCACAAAAGTAACATAGATCTTCAAATGGTAGTTCCTACATAGTTCTTTGAGACTTTGTCTTTAAAAATGGCTGTAAAGTCTCTGTATCTTTAGCTGCACTTCTGCTTTAAATAACTATGACATGAAACTGACTTCATGGCAACTAATTAATTTTACTCTTAATTCACTTAATTAAGATTAATCAACTAAATACCAACAACCATTATCTTTCTGAGAAAAAAAAAAAAAGTTAATTCATGAAATGGGATTCCTAGTAAGACATATGGAACACTTTCTTGCACCTTTTTTTCTCCAGGAATCCTTTTCAAAAAAAAATCCCTTCCAAGAAAAATTTAGGGTGAGGAGCAGAGATGCTGTTTCTTCATAATATTTTTCCATATCTCACCCTGGTCTTCTGTCCTGCCTGTACCCTTGACAGTCTTGTTAACTTTGTGGCTTTCCCCTGCCTTTTTCTGGCTAAGGCGAGAAATGCATCTGATCTTGCTTCGGGGGCAACACTGGGGGAAAATAATGCTACGACCCATGGGCCACATACATAAAGGTGTGCGAATCTTTGTGGGTGTTTCTAGGGCAAGCTCTGCCCCATGTGGAAGAAACCCTTCCTCAGAAGGTGTGGATAGCCTCAGAGCGCTGGAACAGAGCAGAGCTAATGTATTGCTTGCTAATGCCCCATCCATGCTTATGACAGTTGGTAAAGGCGCCGGCGACAAGGTAATTTTTAATAGGATGAACGGTGTGTCAGGATACCAATAGGGCACTAAAAGGAGTGGTTTCCAGGGGAGTCACCTCGTTGCTCGAGTGAGAGCGGATTATTCCCTCCAGCCCTTTCCTCAAAGGTTTCAAGGACTGTCACCTATAATGATCCAAATCTCACAGCATCTTCTGAACTATGCTTAATTGGGAAAGTATGTCAGAGAAAAATAGAGTTGATCGTGCAAGCCATGGAGCTTCCAGAACCTCACTGAGTTTAACTTAACCTTGCTGAGTTCAGTTAGACTTGGAAGATTCAGTTAATGGTTAATTATTTGTGTTGCCCAAATAGCCCCTACCAGTGACGAAGCCCCTGGAGATCACAGGCTGCTTAGAAAGTAGGAAAATGCAATCCTAGCGCTGAAGACCTTATTGGCACAGTATACAATATAGTAAAAAATTAAAAGATCAGCATGAGGATTTTTTAGGATTACATATTAGTCTGAGGATACTGTTGCCACAGGACTCTGGCGGCAGAGGAGGACACATTTACAGAGGGACAAGCATTTAGAGTTATACTTTACAGAGCACAGGCCAGCTGTGTTAGCTGATAGTGACAGGTAAAACATCTGGATATATTTGTGGTCTTTGTGTCGTCTTCTGATGCTCCCATTGCTTGCCAGTCAAAGAGGTGTTACAGTCCGAAATGGACTTGGAACTTCTAGGCAATTCTGCCATGGGTAAAGCAACTGCTTGCACAAGTGAAAAACAGATCACTTTAACCCTGTAACTATGCAATGGTAAACCCTGAAGATACTTAAACTCTTTTTTTTTTTTTTTTTTTATTTCTGTGAGCCTGGTGCACTTACTTCTAACTCACCAGCATGGCAAATGCAAGGCACAAGAAAGAGTGGTACTGCTGCAATTATTCCCTTGTGTGACAGTAAAACCATTCTGTTTCACCTGCTGGCAGTAAATGTATCAAGGACTACTCTGTAGAAAAACGCTGTGTGCTATAGATCTCTAGTTTATTAATAAAGAAGAAACATACTGAACCTCCAGTTTGGATAAGTTAGTAAGTTTTACTGCAAATATAATACATTAAAATACATTAAATATAATACATTATATACTACATTTAAATACATTTTTTAAAAAGTGTCCTGGTCAAATTTCTATCAAAGAAACTGTACAATCTTCAGTTTTGCAAGGAACCCCACCAAAATCAATGGAACTATTCACTGTTAAAGCTTATTAATGTGAGAGCACGTTTACAGGAACCAGCTGCAAGAGTCCTCTCTTACCATCTGAAGATTTATCTATCTAGCAAAGATTTATTGCTCTGAAGCTAAGGTTGGAACGTGCATATCAGTATATCCCTGTAATTACAGTATCTGTCCTTTCAATTGCTTCATATATCTAGGTACTCTGAGTGGCCCTGATAGCTCTATGTCAGAGAGATGTTCTGAACTGATCCTTTAAAAGCCTCTGTGTTTGAATGTAATGTTTTCCAGGCACATGCCATCACTGATACTCCTGGTTTTAATATTAGTATCATCCTGGTCACAGGTAGAGTTGTTAAACAGTGGCCAGTCAGCCTTTTACAAATGATAGCTGGTTTTTATTATTATTTTACGTTTCCCTCTAACCTCTGCCAGCAGCCCCAGCTGTTTGTTTCTAACCTTTCTTGGAAGCTTTTAGCCCTGGCTTGGACTAGCTCTGAAAACATCACTGTTGCTGTTTGGTTCATCCTGGGGGAGGAAGGGATTTGGAGGAGGAGGGGAGGCAGAAACGAGCAGTGAAGCGGGGGAGGCAGCAGCTTTATGTCAAGCAGTTTCTGACACAACAGAAACTTTCTCCGCCCAAGGTAGATTTGCTGTTAGAGGATCCTTTTCCATGCCTCAGTTATGTTGGATGCAAAATCACCTGTTTGTCCATCCTCTAGCTGTGAGGCCAGAAACCTCCCTCTTTTAAGAGGAGAAGAGGAAGATCCTTGTTTTCTGCTGCTTACTTCCAAATCAATGATCGATTGCATTTGCAGAGCAAAATTAGCAGCTTTCACCACAGTCTGACTCGCTCTTGATTGATAGAAACGAAAAAAAATATATGTATGTCAATACAGATCAATACTAGTTTGTTCATAAAGATATAAGAGTTGTATGGATATATAGGTAATATGTGGTACATGCACATATGACAGTAGACCCAAACAGCCTCAGACCTCGGTGATGTTCAGGGGCCCAAAGGGCAAAAAGGACAATGTCTCCTTGTGCCTTGCTTTTCATTAATAGGATCTGGGACTGCATCTGTGGTTACCAGTCCAGTGTCAAGACGGTAGTTTGCCAGCTACCTGATTTCAAAAAAATAGGGCTGATACTACTCTGGCCTCAATGGTTGCCCCCAAGGGTGTGATGTGCATACAGATTCCTTTGTACCTGCACTGCAGCTCATCTGTCCTGGAAAGGTGGAACCAAATTTCATGTTCTGATGGTGGGGAGACCAGAAACTGGCAGTTGTGGCTGCTCAGCCCTCATTCAGCTCAGGACTGTGCCTAACTACCCCAGCCCCTCTAGCTGTGGCACTGTGGGTCTCCTGCAGTGGTCCCTGACGACTGGCAGCAGGGCCATATGCGATGCATGGGTAGAGAAAAGGACCCAAGAGAGGGAAGGGTACTCAGCATATTCATGGAGTAGCTGCCTAAGCCCATCACTTGGGCGTGTTCAGCTCTCGGGCACTTCAGCAGCAAGAATGTGTGCTACTTTTCTTCAGAATCAGCCCTCAGTACTCTCTTAAAATTAGACAGAAGACAATTAGATACATAATATGAAAGTAAGCATAGAATCGTAGAATAGTTTGGATTGGAAGAGACCATTAAAGGTCATTTAGTCCAGCCCATCTAGTCCAGCTCCTCTGCAATGAGCAGGGACATATTTAAGTAGATCAGGTTGCTCCGAACCCCATCCAATCAGACCTTGAATGTTTCCAGGGATGGAGCATCTACCACCTCTCTGGGCAAGCCATTTCAGTATCTGAGAAAGGTTCATGGCCTATTACCTACATTGTATTACCTGCATTGCAGTGCTGGTCATCTAGAGCAAATGCAGAACTTTTAGGGGCCAAGGGTGCCCCAAAAGGCTCTGCAGCCTACTCCCTGCACTGGAAAGGGCTATCCCAGACTTGCTGCAGCTCTGTCCCCTTGACTGGGGCTGCTGTGGCCAGACCTGTGGTAAGGGAAGCCTTGCTGCACTGTTTTCTTCTTGACTGAGGGGCTGCACTGAGCCTTATGCTCTTGATCTTGCAGGGCAAGATGACCAGTGTGGGAAGGTGAGAGCTGTTTGTCTGGGAGTCCAGTGTTTTATCACACAACTTCTCCTTCTCCTGTCAGATGAGATTGAGTGTCCTTTTCGTGGAAACTTGGCGGGCAGTGGAACCGTCAGGTACAGGGAAGCTGTCCAGAGCAGTGCTGCTGGTGCTTAGAGGACACCAAACAGGATTTCTTGCAAGCCAGAAATGCAGAAAGCTCTTGTCCTGGGCAAGTCATTGTGGCCTCTCACCCACAGGTGGAGGGGCATTGAATCCTGGACAGAAATAATCTAATTTACACATGCAAGCCCCTTCCCATACAGAGCATGGCCACCCAAGCAGCCCTTTGTGTCAGAGGACTTAGCCTGCCTGCAGTGACCACAGTGAGGTCAGGGGAGGCCCTCTTTTCGTTAATGTGACTACTCCAGCCTTGCTTCAGGAAAGTTTTCATTAGGGCTGGAGCATTGGTGACAGCAATAGCTAAAACTGCCGAAGTGTTTCCATTATGTTATATCTCCCTGGTTTCACTCCCTTGCAACTATCCAAAAGTTTCACTTAGAAGGCTGAAATTTTCCAGACCTCCTCTCTAGCTGGAGGTGAAGGGTTTTGTGGAAAGTTGGAAAAAAAAAAAAAAGGAGGGAGAGAGAGAGAAAAAAGTAGTTCTCCTCTTTTTCAAATGACAACATCCAGGCAGAGTCGATAATTTAAGAAAACAGAATTTAATAATAGCAAACAGTGCTATTGCAACCTCAAAAATTACTGACACTTTGAATTTTGGATGAATATATATATTTTTTTTTATTTATTTTAAGAGATCCAGCTAATTTTTACTTGGCCTTTTTGCTCAGCACATCTTCAGGCAGTGCTGCCTGCCTTCCTCTGCTCAGCCTCCAGCTCCCTCCTCCCTCTCCCACCACTCTCCATCCACAGCTCCAGGTTTGACGCTGGCCCTGTGACCCAAAACTCCTCACAAACCCACTGAGACAACAACTGGAGGGGGTTCCTATGACCTGCAGGGCTCTTCCCTGTTGTCAGCCTAGTGACTGTTTTCAACACTTGAGCCAGTGAAATTCAGAAACCTCTGTTGTGCTGGATCCTTGTGTTGGAGTGGGTCTGGAAGTTGCAATATCCTCCCTGTGGAGCTTTAATCATGTGATAAAAAAATCATTTAAGGTAGAAAAGACCTTTAATATCATTGAGTCCAACCATCCGTTCTGGACCTGAGTGGGCTGCAGACAGTAGACAGTTAAATCATGTGGCCATGTAGCATGAAATGCCAGGTGATAGATTTACAATGTAAAAAACAATTAGCAATAATAGAGTTTTTATTAGCACCAAATGTAGATGCTGTGATTTCTCTGGTAAGCATGCAAGGCAGAGAAATCTGAAGCTAAATAAGCTGCAGCAATTAATCATGGTTTTTAATTCAGTTTACTTCTTAAGCTGGAGAGTCCCTTCCCCAGATTTCTCATTTGAAATTGTTTCTGAGCTAAACAAGGATTGCAGATCTAGGTCTCTGCAGTTGGGATATGGAGCTATACATTTGGCTTAAAATGAACCAGTTCACATTTGAAAGCCCACACTTCACATCTCTCTGAAAAAGAAGCAACTAGTCATCTCATTAACATTTCCAGTAACCACTAAAGGAAACACAGAGTAATCCACTCACTCTAGTGGAGGTGTTTTCTTCTTACTTAACACATTGGCTCAGAAGTTTGCATCCTCTTTTTGGGTAGTTTTTCTCTGGAGAAGAGAGAAGACCACTGCTGGGCATGGCTGTTGGTGATGCTTCCTGCACACAAGCAATAATAGGACATGGTTTTGGCTGTAAAGGACCCATTCTGAGTCCCTGCTGCTGATGGATGGTGGAGCCAACAAAAATACCCAAGTCAATAAAATCAAGACCAAGTTGAAGTACTTCAAACTGAGTAATTAAAACACAGGAGACAGACAGCTTTATGTACGAAAATAGAAAATCAAGATATGGAAATTTAGGAAAGAAAAAGATTAGAGAAAAACTATCCCCTTCCTGCCTCCCCTCATCTCCCAGGAGAACGCTTAAAAAAACCCCTTGCCAGGTGAGGCCCTGCAGGTGAGATAAACCAGGAAGATGCTTGTTTTTTGTGTCCTGCAAGTATGAGTAAGGTGCAGATTCTCATACTAGGGAAGCTAGGAAACTGCTGCTCATGCCCAAATCCAAGGTGTCAGGGTCTCCAGGGAACTTGCCTGGTGAAAGTTGAGGTCCTTATGTCGCCTTTTGGTGGAGATAGTATTAAAAAAAGCTCTGAGGGTCACAGTTTGGGATCTTTGTCTCTAAAGTAGAAGTAACTGTTCATAGCAATGGAGACCTCAGTCACAACGACAGCGAGGCCATCTCCCTCTCAGAGAAAGGGTGTTTTGTCAGCTTGAGATTTCCATGGGTAAAACTCGAAGGATCTCAGCGTCCCTGAGCGTCTACCCTCTGGCTGAGTTGTGTCAACCAGTCTAAGGGCTAGCAAGGAGGTCAAAAGGAGATAGATGGGCAGACACCATCCCTTCCTCAGGAAGTAAAGGTAGAAAGAACTTCACTGGTGTGCTTCTAATTGAAGCTCTATCAACACGTGGAAGCAGCAGTTTGGGAACGCTGAACATGCTGTTGGTCACCTCCAAGGTGGTTGGGAGAGACTTCAAATACAAAGTTCAAACTCCTGTCTCTGGCATGTGTAGTTTGCTGCATGTGGTGATCACTGCTCAGGTACAGTGTGCAGATAGGCGTTCATGTATGTATGTCTATACATGAGACAACTTTTATTACTTCACTGCACCTTGTTTTAAGCTTACAGCAGCTGAGACTTTAGATGAATGCCAGCACGTGGGAAATAACATGTAAAATGACTCATCAAGAGAAGAATTGTTATTAACTCCCCTTTGCAGGAGGTGGACTGAGGCAAAGCTGAGATAATGTGACTGAGGGAACATCCTTGGCAACAAGAACAGAAAAATTAAGAACTGCAGTGGAGATCACTGGCTAGCTCTGAGGCCACATGAACCTTTCATATTGCACCGCCGTGACAGAAAATGAGTTCCCAGCTTTCTTGTCATGCTCCCTGGAACTTGAATTTCATGCCTGTTGACTTTTCCCAGTTTCAGGCAGAAATCTCCCAGCTGACATCCTGTTTTGTAGACACGGTTCCTGAAAGAAAGATCCACCTGGAAGTAGATTTTTCTAGTGGAAAATACAAAGTCAAAAGAGGAGAACCAAGCTATTCTAAGCAGGAAGAGTGAGGGAGAGGGGAGCAATGATTAATACAAAGTTAGCAGCTAAGTGAAGGAAGGATACAGAAGTACAACCAGAAGTGGGAAAATATGTGCAGAAAGTGTAGAAAGTAGATCATGGCCAAAAAATACAGAGTTCCACCCAACAGGAAACTGTACATAGCTCTAAGACATACCAGAAAATACAGAAGATGTGTTAACAGAAAGGAAAGTGAAGAAGAAAACACCAGACATCACCAGCCGGCGTCATCTTGACTGAGAAATTCACAGGCAACTTTTTCAGTGCCAAGAAAACACAGCTCCAAGGGATTCAAAAGGCACTTTGCTATCAGGCTCTGACCCTGTGGTCCTGAGCCCTACTTGACTTTAGAAGAGTACTGCTTGCTGCAGCAAGAATGGAGCACACAACATATTTTGTATTCTCCTGGGCCACATATGCTTCTCCTTCAAAACAACTATTGTCTTTCAGCTTTTTCCCTGTGAGGGAGTAAGCTTCCTTTGGACCAAAGGACAAGATTTCCTGTCTGTAGTGTGTACACCGTGACACCACCTGCCTTCCCCAGGGGACCACAGCTCTAAGTATGCTCCAGAAAGGGGCCACCCTGCAGCCTTGGAGACAAACAGGCTTTTGGTCCCGAGTACAACCTCAGCAGCACCAAGAAAGGAGTGGGAAAACACCCTTATCAGCACCGATACCAAGGGCCACCTGCCTGCACCCACCCCACCACAGAGGCTGAACAATGTGCTCCACAGTCAGACCAACATCCACCAACATCAAGTGGGACTCATGGTCGCTGCTGCAGGACTGGCATGTGTGTGCCTGGGTGGATGTGTGTGCTTCTACGTAGAATTTAAATTACAGGGCAAAATCCCTCTCTCACCCGTAGCTGAATAAGCCTGGAGATGCTGCTAAAGATCATGAGGGAGCTGCCAGGTGTGTAAACGCTTTCCTAAGAAGTGGTCAGCAGAAGTGAGGCTGTCATGTCCCTGCAAAGATCATTTGGCATGGGAGGGAGGAGTTTTGCCTAAAGCAGCTGACTTTTGTATAGCTATCTCTGGAAACACAGATAAAGAACATTTCATACTGGAAAAAAGCCCTGCTGTTGAGTTAGCTATTGGTGCTTTTCATCTTCCATTTCGAAGCAACCGGCCAGTTTCTGTATTTGGCTGTGTCTGGGAAAAGGAGAGCAGTACAAAAGGGATTGGTAATCAAGAAGAGCCTCCAGCTTTCTAACCATAATAAAACACATTTTTGTACTCTTCTTTGGATATTGATGGCAAAAATCCTACTCTCTAGTAAGAGAGTTGAAATATGGAATGATGATTGCATCAGAGGAGGCAAGCCAGATTTGCAATGCTGTAAACGAGCAAAAGATCTGACTGACAATCAGGATGCAACATTATCATAAAATTTTTTTGTTTTTTTCCTTTTAAATTTTGTCCTAAGTGAGTGGGTCACATTTTGATTTCACTTCCATCAGGCTACATCTGACTTTAGGATGCTTCTCATGTAGCAGAAGTATGCCTAAGATCAAACCACAGCCCTCTAGGTTTCCATTCCCCTCCTAAATATAAATTTCAAGGTGGTCATAAATACTGGAACAAAAAAGATATGTAATTTTAGTGACAGAGGAGCAAATTGATGCTGAACGTGTGTGACATTTTTTCAATTTTCCTCTTGTTTTCCTGATGGTATTTTGTGCTAAACATTACATTTGCAGATGCAAAATTTAAAGAACACTTTATCTTCAGCATTGAGAAACATAGCATGTAATTTGTGGCTTCAGCCAAGAGTGATGGCCTTATTAGTAATGGGAATTTACTGATTAAATGCTGTTAGCAAAACATCATCTTCAAACCCGTTAGTCTGAAACTGGCAGCCGCTCTGTCGGCAGGAGCTTTTTTATTTCATCTCGGGGGAGTTCTGTAGAAATATTTCTCATTTAAACAGCTTTAGCCTTGGCCTCTCAATAATTTTTATGGTCTCAACTAATAGGTTAACAATTAGTTAAGAGCAACTATCAGCTTAATGTCAAGTCATTCACAGGGAAAAGTTCAAGGAGAGAAGTAACACTATTTCAAAAGGTGGCTTATTTTCGAACAAAGAGCTCCCATCAGTTTGAATAAGCCAGAGGGATAAAAATGAGCACAAGAGAGAAATGGAGAAATCAGCAATGGGGAGGAAAGACCTGGGGTCTGAGTGGGGCCGGGAGAGGGGCGGATGGAGAGAGCAGGGGGGCTGGAGGCACACCAGAGTGCCTACAGGTTACCTGTGCTCCTGGCCCCACTGAGGGTGGCCATGGCCATCACAGCGGCACGGAGGGCACATGTTTGCAGGGTGTCAGGCCTTATCTCCCTGCTGCAGCCACCCTTAAAGTGCTCCTACAGCTCTTTGCCCATGCTTCAGGTCCCTGCAGTGAATCCCAGTCTCTGCCTGGTCATTACCAGGTTCATAGAATGTGCTTCACCCTAGCTCCAGCATCTTGTACTCTCACAGATCATCATGGTCTCCTCTCCTTTTACATAGCTCCTTCAACAGCTCGTCTCACATTTTTTATTCTTTTTGTTTTGTTTTGTTTCAGCATTTTCACTTTTTGCTTACAATTGCTGTCTCCCATTTTCTCTCAGTCTCAAGCACTACCATTAGCCTTCCACCAGCTCCCAGTCTCCCATTTACCTTTAGGCTTTTGTCCATTCTTGTGCCACCCTGTCCCTCAGACTCAGCTCTCCATCCCTGTTTGGGATTCGTCTTTCTCCTTCGTGCTCTCTAGGCACTAACAGGGCACCAAGCAAGTCTATAGGGGATATGACCCTGCTGACTGCAGGGGAGTTGGACTAGATGACCTTTAAAAAGTCTCGTCACTCCCAACACATTCTATGATTCTATGATTCTATGATTCTACGATTCTACGATTCTATATGATATGTGTGTTCATCCTTTTAGCTTCCATGCAAGATGTCACAGTGGTCCACCCACAGCTCAAAAGGAAGGTGCTCGGATGGTGGTGGTATACTCAGATGCTCAGATGGTGGTGGTATGTGCACAATCTAGATGGCACTGGCAGGTAAATTGTGTTCATTAGAATGAGTCTCATTGTCAGGGTATGAATGGTGGTTGTTTTTCTTCCCCAAAAGCTCTCATGCAGATAGATCCTGGAATTATTTGCAGGACTGGAAAAGTGCATGTTGTTGCCTCCAGAGTAAATCTCTGCTAAACTGCAGCTCTCTGGTCTTTCTCCTGGATGTGCAAAGTGAGTTGGGGGCATGGGAAGCGATTCCTATCTCCTAATAGCTTCTTCCAGCTTAATAACTCATCTTACCTGGACATAATTTTAACTAGAAGTTTTCCTCAGAATGTAGGCAAATGTAAACCCTTCTCAGGCATGTTCAGCATGAATGACCATAGCAAAGGTGGGCAGGCTTCCCTTGCAGAGACCTGAGAGGCTGAAATGCCCCTGGTATATTGCACTCCTCTTTTCTCTGCTAATACCAGATAAACAGTTCACTCAAGGGGCTGCATAAAACTTCATCGTCTGCCATATCCCAGCTGTTGGACCACAGGTTCCTGACAGATGTGCAAGAGGTAGACAGCAAGTGGCTGACTGGTTTTATATGGGGCAATTTCTTGTATGGGGAGGGACAGTCAGACCTCTGTTGCCATCACACCGAGTAATCAGAGGAAGAATAGAGCCTGCTGTATTTACGTAACAATTATAAGGTGCATCTAAATCTTTTGTTGGCTCTGCACTACCAGTTTTGGCAAATGGTGTTTCTCTCTGTATATATGCATGTGTATATTTTTATATATACAGGAATATATATATATAGATATATATATTCACCCATTGCCTGAGATCTAAATCCTGGTGTCAGTGAATGCTGATGTCTTATTTCCCTGTGTGATTCCTCATGGAGCTGGAACGTGAGCCCCAGCTGGGATCTTTAGACAGAATAGTAAATGAAACTGCTGCATGGCTTATGTTATTCAGTGATCTTCAAGATCAATGCTGGCTTCCTGAAGTCCAGTCTAGTCTATAGACTTCTTATAATCAAAAGGAGGTTTCTCCCTCCCCCCAGTATTTATTACAGACAGCATCTAATCTTCTAACCAAGGCGATGGAGCACTTTGCAGACACATAAAACAACGATGAAGTTAAATTGCTTCACCTCAGAAACCAGGCTCTAAATGACTTCAGACATCAACTAAGTATATTCAGTCTGAAGGAAAACTTCCTTCTAGCTTTAAAGTCTGGAGATAAAAGAACTGTCTGGTGAAAAAAAGGCAAATTTCTCCTAGCCAGAAGAGCTGAAACACTGCAGTCAATTGGTGAGGGGCACAAGAGATGTATATTGCTGAGGTCAGGCTTGTATGGACTGGACCCTGACACAGTGACCCACAGGGAGCCTGAGCACTTGTGCCAGGGCAGAGGAGCCTGTGGTTGTTGGCAGGAGTTGACCCATGGCCTCGTGCTGACTCTGCCAAGACCTTTGGCCACTCAGCCCTTGGCTGTGACCTTCCTTTCCCTTTTGCCTGTCCCTTGAATGGAGGTTGCTACGCATCTCACAAGCATTCGTTTTTGGTCTTAGCGCGGAAAGGAATAGTGTTAAGAACAAACAACTTAAAACCTTATTTTTTTAAAAAAAGGTCTACCTAAAATTCAGGATTCTTAAAGAAGGGCCAGAATCAATGAAATCAAGGGCTAACCTGAACCCACTTTTCTTTACGAGAATCCTTTGGATATGTTCATCTACCTTTTCTACAATATTAGATTTTGCAGCTGATTTCTATCCGATTACAGAGAGCAATAAGAAGATAGGACCTAAAGACTATTATCCAGGGGCCTGTTCTCACTTTCACTGACATGGATGGCAAATTGACTTCAAGGGAAACTTCATCGTGCTGTAGTGTTGATAGCATCATAGAGGAAAGTGTAATTAAAGTGCAAAAAGAGGGGAATCATTCAATGCAATGTATTTCTTGGATAGCTAGAGCCGACTCTACATAACAGAGAAAGCATTTCTTATTTTCTAGGGCAAGTTTTTTAATGGTAGTTGAGCTGAGGGTTTTCTGGCTGTTTTTCAGGCTTTTTATTGAGACATTGCTAGAGTATTCCACTAGCTGCCAATGTGTGAAGTGGGCAGATCAACCTTGAAATATTATGGTCTTGGGACACATTTTGCTCTTGTTTTCTCCCCAGTGTAAATCCAGAATAACAGTAATGACTTCAGCTGAGCCACTTCAGATTTACATCAGCGTAAATGAGAGCAAGGTCTGCCCATGCAGATGCAGCCTGGGGGATTAGGAGTCTGCCTGTGTGTTCTACCTTTGCTTCAAATTGACACCCTAGCCTTAATTCAGTGGAGAACCAAAAACCACTGCTTGCCCTACAAATAAGCGTTGATGCTAATGTATTGCAGTGGGGATTTATCAACAGGCTGGCATCTCGGTATCCATCTCTTATTTGCATAGCGGAGAAATGTGAATAAAAATGTGAGATTAGCTTTGCACCAGTCAGGACAGGAGGTAATTCTGGCATTAGGAGAGCTACAGACTCAGCCACAGGGAATTTGATAGGTGAAAATTCTTTGTGTGTCCATGAAGACTGCAGGAGTGAAAAGACTGAGATGATGCTCTTGTTTAAAAAATACAGTTTATTAGATAAAACATACATAGAACCAAGTAAATCCAATTCTTTATTAAAAATACAGAAATTGTTTTGCAATAGTAAAAGAAAGTACTGGCTTTTTCTATGAAACATAAATTTGAAGGATTGGGACCTTTTTACATTATCACCACCAGTCCCCCTCCATACTACATTCTTAAACATACTGCATCAAATTGTGAAACCCAAGCAAAAGTCTGTTGTACAAAATTAAGAACTTTTAGACCAATAATAATCACCTTAATTAAGATGCAAACAGTAGCATACAGCACACGGAACAGTCAATATACAGCTATACATTAAAACATGCCTCTAAATAGTGACAGAGAATCCACTGGAAGGAGAAAGTTACAAATAAGAAAAAACCACAATGTCTGAAGGAATAAAAAAGGAATCACAGTTTGACACTACAATTGTTAAATGGTTGCATATGTATTGAAACACTTTATGTATTAAGAATGAATATACTGGACCCACCCATACAGAACATGCTAAATCAACAGTTACTATTTTGCTTGGATGTGTCAACAAGTACGAGGTGTACATAGGGTGGGCAGGTGCATGTCTGTGTGCATACATCAGACCTGTGTGTACATACACATGGAAAGGCACACACCTCCACAGCTGAAGACAAATCACTTCAATAAAACCCTTTGAGGCAGGGTGAGAGCAATGCTAATACGCTGTTTGTCATAATCGTGCTGCTCCTGGGACTCCAGGCATTTTATTCGCATGTTATTCTCACCCGTAAGTTCTACATTCATTTTACCTCACCTCCCCCTTGTTTGCATATTCGCAAAGTGAATACAAAACTATTCAATATAATGCAATGTTCACTGTTGGAGATGATCTATTAGGGGAGGTTTTGATAGCTGAGAAACAGTGAAGTGTTAAAGGGTTTGCATTGCTTTTTCAGTAAGTGGAACTAAGGGGCAGATGTCTTTTCCCTGATTATTGTTAGCATCATTCGGTAATCCTGGCATAATTAATAGTATATCCTATTTATCATCTTTAGTAAGAGTTCCTGGTTGAAAATGGAGAAGTCTTACATTAAGAAAAGTCATAGTCTCTAAGTGTATATAGGCATCTGAGCAAACCAAATTGTTTATCACCTCCTGACAATAATAGAAAAATAAGGTAATGCTAAAATATAGTGCTAAGTAAAATAATTGGATGGCAGAATGAATGTTGAGTGAAAGAATTACTCAGGCTTCACAGAATTAGAAATCACCTAGATTCAGAAAAGCACATCGAGCAGTCAACTTGAAACAAAGCTCAAGCCCCATGGCAGTGACATACAAAGGTGCAGGCTTGGCATCAGTTAGCACAGACCTGCATGGCTGCATTGGGGCACTGAGGTGGTCATAGGGCAAGATGCTTTTCTTTTCCTCTCTCATTGAAAGGAAGCAAAACGAAAAGAGTGCAAAGGCAAAGATGTGTGAATGATGAATACAGAAATCCTGACTGTTCTCGTACCAGTGAGTGTGACATGAGGACCCTCTCACTGATGCTGGCGGAGATGGTCTAGATTTGTATTGGCATCAGGAAAGAGGCAGCCTAGGAAGATTTATGCAGCAGAACATGATCGGAATACCATGGACAGCTGGGAGGTGCTGTGCTTTGGGGATGGGGCAGGAGGCACCGTCGGAGGGCAGTGGTGGGTGCACTGAGGGGGGCTGGCACAGGCTTTTCTTACCAAAGGAGCACCCAGGCAGCATCACTCATGTTGCAGCCCATGGGGCTGCCGCTAATGATGTCATACTGCCAGTGAAACAAACCCAGCTGCCTTTTGCCGTCAAGAAGAGAGCAGGCAGCACCAGCCATGGCAGTGGTGGCTGGAGTAAAAGCAGGCAGAGTGATGAAAACAAGTGGGATGATCTGAGCCAAGGACTTTCAAAATACATCAGCCTTATATATACCTCACATCGAGTCACAGGATGTCGGCATCATTCAAGCCCATAATCTCATCAGCACAGCACATTTTTATTAAAAAAGAAATCTCATTATTTACATTCTATTTTTAATGTACACACCGGCAGATGAAGGAAGCCTGGTGAGCTAGTGTATGCGAGCTGAGTTCTCTGTTTTGAGAGCGGTCACAGAGGAGAAGCCTGTGCCACAGGCTGGACAGGCTCCTGTTAGCTCCTGTGGGATCTGGATGAGAGAAGTCACAAATACAGTTTTCTAATGATGTGAGATGTGGAGGTATTGTGTCTGTTGGTAGTAACTAGTATAGGCTGTAATAAACTTGGGAGTGACTATGTGCAAGATAGTGTGAGTCTGAACTATTGATTGTAACCAAATTGCTTGTATATTTAGATGGGGTTTTTTTCTCTCTGACAGATTTTGTATATGCTTGAAAAAAAATTAAAATCACTGTATAGTCATTTCATATCTGATGTCCCTTACAAAATGTCAATTCCTAAGGTTGTACAGTACTGGGATAGAGATGTCACTCACCTTTCAAGGAGAGCAACATTAAATATATAGTATATATGTAAAAAAGTCCAAAATGGGAAAAAAATCTGCAAGATGTGATGAAAGCAGCACTACTTATACAGCTGCCGCAGAAGCTGGGGCTTATCTAGCAAATTACAGAACATTAAAAATCAAAGCTAACACACTTTGAGCCCAATTAGCAATACAAAAACTGATAGCTGCACATATATCAAAAAAGCCCTGTACATGCTTCACTAGCCTTGGAAGCTAATGCTGAGGAGTTGGAAGAGAGCTCAGAGCAGCATTAAAAAAAAAAAGAAAAAGAAAAGAAAGAAAAAAAAGTGTGAGCAGGAGTTGTGCTATTCTGTGGCCTGATTTAAGGCTGTCACTTTCCAGCTGGATAGAAACTGTTCTGCTCTTATCCTTCACACTGTTTGGAAACAGCAACCCGCAGCCAAAACCTGATCTCATTCCCACTGCTAGAAGTACGCAGTAGCCCCACAGAAGCTACAGCCATTGCTCTAAACTCACACTTGTGCACCCATGTGTGAATCTGCCCTGGGTTATTGCACGTATTTCAGTATAATGCTGTAAATATTGCGGTGCCAGTTGCCACACGGATTTTCTCACAATGCTTAACATAGCCTTACTAGCGTGGCCTTCCCTCACTGCCAATTTTGTCTACCCCACCACTGCCTCTCAGCTGGCCATTCCTCCTGCTGGATGGCTCTTTCCTACCTCCTGTTGTCCATATCATTAACAATGGGCACCTTTTCTTTCCCAGCAACTTTCTGGTGCTGGCTGAAAGTGAGCTGGATGTTCTCCAGGTCTGGGGGAGCGATGCTGGTGGCTCAGTGCTCGGCACACATCGACGCTTGCACCTGCGTGATGGTCCACGTGGCCATCAGCAACAGGGTGGGAGCCAAGGATTCATCCCAGTGAGCAGCGTTAACTGGGGCTATTTAAACCGACAGGCATTTAAGCAGCTTGAATATCAAGAGGAAGCGCAGGAAAAGATGGAAGGTAGAGGAGAAAACTGCACTCTGCCTGCGTGAAAGTGCTGAGTCCTTAATGAGGTATTTGTTGCAAGTAGTCATCAGCCAGCTAGTTAAAAACCATCCTCAACAAGTGCCTTTCATGCTGAGGAATGAAAGCAATGGAAAGGGTTTTGTGCGAGATAAAGAGCATGTCAAAAAAATTACAGACAACCTAATTCAAAGATATGAGCTGCGGTAGTCTTTGTCGCACCAAAACTGGTACTAGACTTTCCTGTGAGAGTCTAGTTTCTTTCCCTGATTGAAAGGATAGAAAGGGTTGCAGAAAGCCACAGAGAAAGAGAGAGGGGATACAGAGACAAATGAAAGAGCAGGAAAGAGGCAAAAGGTAGAGAAGGAGTTGTAGCAGGAGTGAAGCAAACATACGTGGTCCACTGAAAGAAGGAAAGGAAGAAAAAGAAGAGATGCCACAAGAAAAGGACAGAAGAGAAAAAAATGGGAGTAACTACAGTGGAGGGATAGGAATGGATGGGGGTGGCAAGTTCCAGAAGGAAAGATGAAAAGGGGGGTAATTCAGACGTGCACAGCACAAGGCAAAAGGCTGGAATATGGTGAGAGCCGGTGGACTTGTAGGTAAGGCACTAGACTCAGACTAGGAGGTCTGCATTCAAACTCCTGGCTTTACCAAAGATCAGGGTTAACAGTGTTGGGAAGGAGACAATGCAGTTCACCTTCATGGAAGTTTTGCTTATTTTTTTCTCAGTGTTCTGCTACTTCCTCCTCACATATCTGTGGGAAATTCTTGCCATCAACTTCTACTTGTTTTCAGCATTTATGTGCAACAGGGAAGAAAAACTTCCTCTAGGAAACCCTTCTCCTTTGGTTGTCCCTTTTGCCTCCTGAAGGTTGAATGTCTCATAGTAAGCCTGCACAGTGTCAGACACAATCTCTCTTCACATAATCATGACACAAATACTGATAGTGAGTTTTGATAAGAGCAGCCAAACGTGCTTGTGTTTGAGCTGCTGGTATTGTCAGAGGGTTAGATTGGATACTGATCTCATTTACACAAGTAAAAATGTGGAATAACCCTATGAGATTTACGGCAAGGTCAGTGGAAGACTGAAAGTTAGGTTGGCTTCTCGTAAGCTTGTAGACTGGATAAGCAAGAGACTTTCTTTTACTACCAGGTTTCTGAGAGGCATAAACTGAAAACTGGTGTATGCTGAGCTGCTACACAGCTGTGGCTATAGCTATTTTCTGAAGTGTTTGTGCTACAAGAAAAAAAGATGTTTTTCTTTAAATACTGACTCTTACCAAGCTGATCAGAAGCCTTCTGGATGCTGCAGCACATTAGGAAAGCCATGAAGAAGACGGATAGGTTTTAGAGACAGTCATTTGGTTCCAGTGGAACCTGGACACATGGATCAATTCACAATACTGCCACTGCAGCAAATGCTCAGGGCCATAAAACACATTACAGATCAGGAAACCATCAAAGTGAGGGATAAAATTAATCACTAGTCTTTCACTGGCTTGGATTCACTGCGGTTCAGAAGTCCTTTCTCTCCCTTTCTGCTGTATTTCAGCTGAAAGACACTGAAAGTTGTGAAACTTCTCCACTCCAAAATGTCCTGAGTCCCGTGCTGCTTGGACTTCATTTTTTTCCCATTCCCCACTCTTTTAGATACCTCTAACAATAGGAGAATAGTTACCCATATTTCATGTTCAAAAAGGAAAGGGCGGATTGATCCTAATTTTTCATAACACCAAGGGAAAAGTCTGGGTAATAATGACATACTGCTCTATGCAGGGAAAGTTCGGTACAAACCTGGAAACAGGGCACAAATTCCATAGGAACCCCCATGAAGCCCAGGAGTTGCCCATTTTTGAAGCCTATCCTTAGTAGCTGCTCTGCCCTGCTCTTATTTCACTCACTTCACAGCCTGTCTGTGCAGCCAGGCAAGTCTCTCTGAACAACACACACAATTTCACACACTCACACACTCTCCTGTCCAGCCTTAAATGCTGCTTTTTGGCAGCTGCCCATAGACCAAGAGGAGCAGGGCTCTGTAGTCAGAGATGGAGTCTCTTCTGAAGCCCTGTGAGCTATTCCTGTCTGACTATGGCACTACCAAGAGACTCAACCCTTTGAAGTATGATGAAGTGCCATGGATGCTGAAGGAGCCAAAAATCGTGGGCCACTGGGACTGATTTTGAAAAGTTTTATTTTAAAATTCTACCTAGGGCTTCGCCTCAGGAAGGTGTGGAAATCTCCCAGTGAAGTCATGCTCAATTCAGGGCAAATTTCAGCCTGGCGGCACGGCTGAAATCCTCAGCGCATGGGCTTCGATTTGCTGCGAAGTGGAAAACCCAAACCACCCTCCATGAAACTCGTAGCTAAAACACAAAGCCAACTGGAGAAGGTGTTGGGATCAGGTAGAGGTGCAGCTGGAAGGGCTCTCTACCAGGAAGCTAGCAGCTCTCCCGGGAGCAGGGAGGTAGGGGCTGGCCAGGGGCGGCTGTCTCCTCTCTTTCTAAGGGAGGATGAAATAACTTATTCGGCTCTAGTTACTGTGGGACATGGCTGAAGCTTGACCTGGTTTATAAGCCAAGCCTCGGTCTTATGAATTCAATAGAAAAACTTACGTGGACCTCAGTGGGACCTGGGTTTGGCCTGACATGCTTTATTTAGCATTTTGAGTGAGGGAAACATTTTTCTTTAGATTACAGTTGAAAGATTCTTGGGTTTCAGCTTAAATCTTATGGCGGCAGCGTACTGCACACTCGCATTTCTTTCTTTTTCTTTAATAAATCACATTTCTCCTGCATTTAACCTCTGACCAAAACCTGTCTGTTTGAACTGCAATAAATCTGGCTGGTCAATGATGTCTCTGCTGAAAGCAATTCCCTCCAACCACACCATGCACGCACCGGCTGACCTCTGAGCTGCCACGTCCCCACCCACGCCTCAGGCTCCAGGCACCTGGTGAGGAGCGGAGGCTCTGGGAGCGAAGGGAGACAGAGACTGTAAATTCATGTTTGCATAGCCATACTTCTGAGGCACAGGGATTTGCTGGAGCTGGGGCCAGAATGAGCAAGCTGTGCTAGAGTCTATCAGATTTGTGAAGTACAGATGTGATAATACCACTGCAACCACAAAAGAATTTACAACAGGAAGTGTTGCAGCTGTTGCTTATTAGCATTAGTACAAATTACACAAAGCAAATTGTTAGCAGACATGTTTCCATAATATTTAACTCATGGCAGTGGATAAAAGTGATTCTTTTTCAAGCAAAATTTTAGATTTCCAAGGGAATCACTTTCCAATTGTCCATGAAGGGAGCGCGGATTAGAGAGGAGCATGCAACTATTGCAAGGCATCAGAGGCGATGTGTGCAGTGACTTGCCTGCTTTCTGTGGCGAAGATATGCAAATTTGGGACCATATTTCTTGATGAGAAAAGGAAAATCCATACAGCTCCATATGACCCAGTTACCAGCAACAGGAAGCGCTGGTGTGTGGGCCCTGTCCTCGAGCCACCACAGTAATGTTCTGCACACAGAAGTGCTTGGAAAGGGAGGGAGGTTCTTGCTGACCTGCCATTTCCCTGAATTTTTGCCCCCAACGTGCTTATTATGACTTATTTCCCTAGCAACCCCAGGCTTGTTGATGCGGAAGCAGCCCATGCCAGCAGAGCAATCCCCTAATACAAGCTCAAAAGGGTGAACTTGGAGACAAAATCCACACAGCAACAGACTGAACCTGAGGACTGAAACACTGATGTGCGACCTGTGGACAACTGACCACAAAATCCCCCCGGACCAAAACTCTGCGCACGACACCTCTCTCCAGCCAAACCAGTTTCAGTCCAGGGTAGAGGCTGGTTTTGGTTGTGCCATACCTGCCACTCCGCTGGGCCAGCCAGCAGTGGGCAGCACATTCGGGCACCTCCACTGCCTCCCTCCTTGCCCCATGGAGAAGAGCTGAGCAACCAGCCCTGGGAGGGCAGGTTCTTGGAGGGATCTGGGGGATTCCCCTCCTGTTTTTTTTCCAAATAGAAGCCATTTAAAGGAAAAGAGAGAGAGATATTAAGAGAGAAAAACAAAAAAGAAGGTATAAACTAATTAACTGAAGCTTTCAGGGTATTTTTTTGGGGAGGTGAGAGCTGACAAATTCCTCCTTGAGCTTGCTCATATCCTAAGTGGCACAGCTGGGAGGGGGAGGGTGGTGCTCCTCATGGGGCTGGAAGGGGCTTGGGGTGAGAGGAAAAGCCATCCATAGCTGTTGGTGTTGGAGCCAGGCTTTGGAGCCGCTTCTTGTCTAAACGTGTACACCTGCTCCCACGCTGTCTTTTCATCTTGCCTTGCCCAAGCAGCACTGGTTGAACTAGAGGATGTTTTGTGCTCCTGCAGCTAACTCAAAAGAGCCATCTTATCACTCCAAAATTCATTAGCCATTTTCCTGTTGTTTTGCTGATTATTGCTGGTTTTGCTAACAGTGCTCTACTTAATCTCTTGCAGCCATCCTTTCTTTAATAAGGAAAGATGTGCAACTCGTGAAGACTGCTGACAACTTATGGAAACTCAGCGATCAGTTTAAGGGCAGAAACAGCCCAGAGAGATGCTTCACAGGCCAGTCCCCAGGGTGCCTGTCCACATTCATCACGTTGAGCGAAGCTGCTAATGCTGCGAAGGCTGCCGTGCTCCTCAGCCTGCCAAGCAAGACAGTGGACTCAGAGGGGTGGAGACATTTCCAAAGGCATTTCTTGAAACTCAGGTCTGGCTGGAGAAGGAGGCATTTGTCAGTGCAAGAGAAGAGGCTGTGACAGCAGGTGGGTGGCTGGCCTGTGTCACAGTGGAGGCTGAGCTGGCTGCACATGCTACATGCAAGAAGCTGCTCTGCCCAGGACCACTGGCTCTGTGCTCATAATGCCTGGCACTGAGCAGAGAAAGAGCTCTTCTCAAATCCTTGCTTTTTTTTGATTTTTTTCTGCCCAAAATGAATGCTCACAAAGTATTGAAACTGCCCAAAGCAACCAAAGTGCTTTTTGATCCAGCTATGAGTACTTAGAAGTAGAAAAGAGGCATATGCACTGCTTTAAAGGGTATCCATATCCACCCACCTGTTGGGAACAGTTCAAAAATACAACTGGGTGGGCTGCTGTCTAAAGCCAGAGCTAGAAACAAAACAGCAAGTGAAGTAATTTGTACAAGCAATGTCTAAAGCAGCAGCTAATGGAGAAGTGGCTGACATGCATGTTCTGGCTCTTTAGTGCTTGTTCTGAGGAAATGGGCTGACACCCTCAGCACAGCAGAGCTGCTTAACTACCTTCACGGACAAGACTTGAAAGAGAAAAATTAGTTATAATTGCAAAATTACTGCAGTAATGTTTGCTTCCTAATTGCCTTTCAGTGGAAAAAAAAAAAGAAAAAAATATGCAGTGAGGGATTTTCATTATAGGCATTACTTACATGTAAAATGAATTCACTAACTGCCTCCCCAGTAAAAATCAGAATGTTAAATATCATGGCCTGGACAGTCCTGTTGTACCTGTAGGTGTCACATTGAATAACAAGGGTAACATCAAACTGTTTGAATGTTGATCTGCTCGAGGGTATAAAGGCTTTGCAGAGGGATCTGGACAGGCTGGATCGATGGGACAAGGTCAACTGTATGAGGTTGAACAAGGCCAAGTGTCAGGTCCTGCACTTGGGTCACAGCAACCCCAGCATAATGCTACAGTCTTGGGGCAGAGTGGCTGGAGAGCTGCCCGGCAGGAAAGGATCTGAGGGTGTTGGTGGACAGCCAGCTGAACATGAGCCAGCAGCGTGACCAGGTGGCAAAGAAGGCCAACAGAATCCTGGCCTGGATCAAGAATAGTGTGGCCAGCAGGAGTAGGGAAGTGATTGTGCCCCTGTACTCAGCAGTGGTGAGGCAACAACTTGAGTATCGTGTTCAGTTTTGGGTGCTGCAGTACAAGAAAGACATTGAGGTTCTGGAGTGGGTCCAGAGAAGGGCGATGAAGCTGGTGAACGATCTGGAGAACAAGCCGTATGAGGAGCGGCTGCGGGAACTGGAGCTGTTCAGCCTGAAGAAAGGAAGGCTGAAAGGGAGACCTTATCGCTCTCTACAACTACCTGAAAAGAGGTTGTGGCAATGTGGATGTTGGTCTCTTCTCAAAAATAACTAGCGATAGGATGAGAGGACATGGGCTCAAGTTGCACCGGGGGAGGTTTAGATTCGATATTAGGAAAACTTTCTCAACTGAAAGAGAGGTGAAGCACTGGAATGGGCTGCCCACAGAAGTGGTGGAGTCACCATCCCTGGAGGTGTTCAAAAAACATGTAGACATGGCACTTTGGGACAAAATTTAGTGGTCACAGTAGCATTGAGTTGACGATTGGACTTCATGATCTTAGAGGTCTTTTCCAACCTTAATGATTCTGCGATTCTATAATTCTATGAAATATGAGATAGCACCACTGACCGTATACATCAGACACACATGAAAACTATTTCAGTACAATGTAAAAATATCATTGCCTCTAAGGAGTTTATAAATACTGTATTAGTATTATCAACCCTCTCAGCTGTAAAGTCTGGAGTGGGGCAGGTGGACAGAAAGGGTGAGACACAGAGCTGAATGGGAAGGATTCTTAGGAAAGTCTCTAGTTTTGGGGTTTTTTTTCCCACTCTCAGAATAAAATGCAAGGTTACAGATTCTCCAGGAAAATACAAGAAAATGCAAAAATCTTCTTGGAACAAGAACATTCCATTTCCAAAATGTCAAAATGATGTTTTGACATTACTGAAAGCTGTAGTTTCAGTTAAATAGAATTTTATGTTAGAAAGTGACATGCTTTTATGAAGAGTTTTGATTATGACAAAGTGGGATTTTCCAGCATTGAAGGCATCTGATGAGGTCTAATGAGCTCTGACTACTGATATACTACAGCAAGGTGGGTTTTTAAGCGGAGGAATTAAAATCACCTTTGGAAAAAAAAGAGAGGTTAACGAAGCTCAAAGTTATGGGGGAAAAGAAAACCTATAAAAAAAGATTGAAGACTCTCTGAAGCTAACATTACTAGTACAGCAAAAATTTTACATATTTTGGGGATCGTTGTGAGGAAAAGATTCACTGTATTAAAAATGCAAGAGTGAAAAATGAACTGTACATGTTTTATGTTGATATGAAGTCACCTCTGTCTCAGCCAGATGCCTGGCTGAACGGATTCCATTCTCGACATCATGGACACAAAGTGATGTGTGTGGGTGTTACCTTCTATGCACCAGCATGTTTAGAGTTCAGTATATTACATCACTGGATATACAATTTTTCATTTAACACACTTCTTCAGCTATATCTATTAAAGGTGTTTCAGCATGCAGACAGGATTTGCTGAAAGCTGGTCAGTCCTGTAAAGATCCAATCTTGCAAATGTGTGCAGACAACTTTTTTCGTTTGGGGGAGTAGTCCCCAAGAGTTCAGGGGAAGTCTTGTGGTATATGGGTTCTCATATTGGTAAGGATTTTCAGGGTTAGGTCTTAAAATGGTATCTTTTTGTAGGAATTCTGTTCTAGCAACATGCATCAGGTTGAATTGTATTCCATGAGGTATTTTTGGTAATATTGTGTTCTGCGTAAACAGGGTTGGACTGTATGATGTCTTGTATATTATCTGGACCCTGTTTTTCAATTCAGTTGAGCCTAGCTCTAATCTGCATGACTTACAAACACTCGCCACCACTCCTTGACATGCACTAAGGATTTAAACTGTATGGATGTGTCCCTTTGTCATCCTTTGTGAAGGACAAAAATGAGGACATATCCACGCCACAAATTACTTCCTCAGCTTGAAGCCAGTACCCTCCTGCCTGGCTACGTGGCATAGCAATGAGCACTTTTTGAATTTGCGTAAGAGGCAAAAGAAGAGACATTACTTTTAATCCACTTGAGATGGAAAGCCTGGCACATCTGCATCTGTCCTGAGAGCCACAGCACAATCAGGAACCGACCTTACAGTGTCCACCCTGGACCTGACCATCATTGCAAAGTGCAGAGATGTGCCATGTGTTGCAAGCTCCACCTGGAGAATGCTCCCGCCTGGCTCCCTCGCTTTTTAAAAGCTCAGACAAAACCAAAACCAGGATTTCTGCTCTTTCTTAGAGTGCCACAAACTGTATGCCAGACAGAAACAGCTCAGGGAAGGGAACTGACAGCTGAGCACGCCAGACACCGTGGGAGCCATCCACCCCCTCTTCGGCGTAACGGGAAACATCCTGTCAGAAACACTCTCTGCATTTGGGCTTTTCTTGAATTAATTATCTGTAAACGATGACGGGCTTATCCTGCTGGGAGCCTGTGATTCCTTGTCGGTATTTACGGATGTGCTCGATAGGAGAGTTGTTACGGTCAAAGCTCGTCAGACAGAAAGCACCGTGGTATCAGCGCTGCAGCCTCAAGTCTATTAGGGCTGCTCCCTCTAGTGGGAAAAAAAGTACTTTAGCGGCAAAACCACCTTTTTTCTCTTGTGTCTTTTTTTTTTAAAAAACTTTCTTTTTTCCTTCCTTTTTTCCCCTTTTTTCTTTTTTTTCAAACTGAAGAATTCAAGTTTTCCAGATAGTGCAAGACATGGGGCAGTTCCCATCAGACAAGAGGTGACTAAACACCATGCTTTTCCAGCTCTTGAGCATCGGTGATGGAACTGGAGCCCAGTTGGTGCAGGTCATGGGTTACTCCTTCAAGACAGACCTGTGGCAAGTGAAGGACCCTTGGTTGGTCTTCCAGCAGTCCTCAGTGTATGCTGTAGCTGTGTTTGTTTTTGATTTCCCACTTCTGATTACAAAAATAGGACTTACTATAATCATAATAATATTAATGGTACAAAATAATTATTGTAATTATATAATTTTTGTCAAATTATTAACACAAAGCAGCTCAAAAGACTCCATTGGATTAAAAAAAGGTGACAATGCACAAATGTTAAAAAAGACAGAGTCTTCTTAAAAAGGAAGGAAAAACAATCTGCAAATGAATGCATTTCTGTAAGGCAACATGTTACCTTTAGTTTTCCGTCTAGACTTAGGTCAGGTTCTGTTGTTGTTCCAGAAATTGTTAGAACTTGGTTTGCTTGAGCTTATCGATGTGGTAACACAGTTTCAGTGCAGGTCCCAGTTTCAGGCCCAGGTACTTCATGATCATGTCACTTTTCAGAAGCAACAAAGCATTGCCATCAATCTCCTGGTTTCAAAAGACAGGAAAAATAATCAAAATGTATTATTCCCCTTCCAGTGCTGCATCCTGACACATTAAACAAGGTGAATCTGAGTCTTGTCTTATAGAGTAGAGCTAGCCGAAATGTCATGCATTTTGAAATTCCATTAGAAAAAATGAAATCTGAGGGACAACAGAAGGAAACTCTAAAGGAGAGATTAATCAAATAATACATTTTATTCTACACAGAACTATAAGGTTTGTCTAGGTTTTCAATTATTTTGCAGTGAAGACATGAATATTATTTAAAAAATCAGAGTTGCTCTAAGCTCAATGCTGAGAAAAGCCAGTCAGTCCTGAGAGAAATGAATAAGTGATGGAGCAAAAGAGGGACGTGGCTGCATGAACTACTAATAGCACACCTCTGACTCTCAGTTCCAGCTTTGTCCCTGGCTATCTGCATGTTGCACCTATCTCCAGAACACTTATATCCAGTGAGATACAGATATATGTATATGTTTCTTTTTCTGAAATTGGAGATGATAGTTACTTGCTTATTTCATTGCATTTATTAATAGAACTCGTTGAAATTTAATTTAACCCCTACCTAAGTGAAGAAAATTGCTACCAAGTTCAGTTGTTCATCCCGGACCTGTTTATCCCTTTTGTAATTACAAAGTGTTGTACTAAGCACAAAGTAGCTTGGGTGCGCAGAGAAACAGACTCTATTTTACTGTGGACTGTAAAACACAGACGCTTTCAACCATCCTTCATTGGATACTTCAGCTTGTCTGATTTTTCCTGACTGTATTAGTGGATATGCTAAAAAATCCTACTGCTTCCAACAGTCTTCATCACACTTGCATTCTTTGACGATCAGAGCTAAAACCTAACTCGTGCTATGGGTGTGTGCATACATACTCACATACACACTAATGCTGTATATATTGTATTCTACGATTTTGATGGTTGAATCTTTCCTCTGTGATCCACTGCCTACTAATTAGGCAATACTATGGATCGTAATTTACCGTGATCATTATTATTCCATTCAGTAGGTGATTTAGCTGATGAGCAGTTAAGGTCACTTTCTGATTAACTCAATCAATTAATGCTCTTCATTTTGCAACCCCCACACTATCCGTAATGGAATCTCTCTTCATCCTCCCCTACTCCTTCCCACTATTATAAGGAAGCTGAGGGAAAGTAAGAATAAGCAATACATGTAATTAATATTTGCATAACAAAGAAAAACAAACTCCTGGACCTGTGATGGGCAAAAGCACTGTCAAGGGTTTGGTGCAGAGGCAGCCGTTTCTAAATGTTGAGTTCAGCATTTTATTATTTCCTTTATTATTACTGTGTGGGGGTCAAAATTAAACTCCATGACAAGAGTATGCCAGAGGGAGCATTCATATCCAATTAAATATCCCATACTAGCCATGTCCCTGTGCAGATTGTTGGCTTGACTTCTCCACAGGACTGCTGTGTCAGCCCTTTCAAAACATAATTTTAAAAAGAAGGATGCTGTAGCAGGGTCCCGAGGTCTGCAACAGTCCCATCAGAAGATGCTGAACTAGATCTAGAGCTGGTAAAATTTGATGCCATCAGTGCAATTCACTTGTTTCACAGGAGTTAAGATTTAGCCCACTCGAGTTAGGCTATTGCAGGAGAACATTTCCATGTTCCTACGAGGGGATGGGAGAGGCAAATGCATGGGCTGCAAGGTCATGAAGTGGTGGGTGTAAGCATACAGCTTCCACTTGCAAGAAAGAGTATTACTGTGTTTGTACTGGCTTCTTGCAGCCTTTATTCTGAGAATACTGTTCAAAAAGCAGAGTAGCCCCTAAACAAGCCCTGTGCCATGCAAACAAGAATTGCACTCGGTGGTAGATGTCCCTCATGATGAGACTTTTAACAAGAAAGATGAAAGTCCCTATCTTCATGGGTGTTTAAGGACCTAATTCTGTGTAAAATGAATGATTTCAGGATCTATATCCTTCTTGGGATGTATGTATATCATAGAATCATAGACTTATAGAATGGCCTAGGCTGGAAGGGACCTTAGAGATCATTTAATCCAACCTCCCTGTCATGGGCAGGGATGCCTCTCAACTAGATCAGGCAACACATGGAGACCGAATATATATGTATATCGATCCCTTCTTTTGTATTATGCAATCTAGTGAAGAGACACCAGCTCTGGTAGGGCCACCACTGGCAATAAGAATGAAGCAAATGGCAAGTCAGTGGTCAGTGCTCAAACAGTCGAGATGAAGGTCTAGAGAAAGATGCCTGCTCACAATTCTGACATCTAGCACTGGCAGAGACAGGTTGTTATTTGAATAAATTTGATTAAGTATGTTAAACTCAAAGGTGTTTGTCTCCTTCATATATGCATTTGCCAATCACTAGCTGTAATTAAACTGTTAGACCATAACATTGCTTCAATCCCTTCCATCATGAATTTTCTACCTGCTAATTCCCTGTGTAACTCTCTTTCCTCCTCCGTTTCCCTTCCCCCAGGCTTTCTACCAAGACTTTCTCACTGAGAGAGTGCTGCATGGGCTCTCATGCAGTGCCACCATGAGGTCCTTGCCAGCTGACAGCTCCTTCACGTGAGGCCAAAAGATCTATCAGCTACAGGCTCAGATCTCCTTGGCACACAGTCCTGCCGAGGGGGCAGGGAACAGCAGGCAGTTTCATGGCGTTTGGTGGACATTCTCAGGAGCTGCCTGTGACAGAGCTCCATGGCACTCTTGGCAAGAACACAAGCTTCTGCTCCTTGTGGGAAGAGCAGAGGCAGAGCCAGGCCATCCCACACCTCCTGTTGCAGCAGTGGATGGAGAATGCGGGCTGCATCTCCTCACTGCAATGCTGGGAGAGACAGCTACATGGACTGTGGTCAACACCTAAATGGCTTAATAGAGCAGTGGGAAAGCACACTGCCTGTGTGCAGGACACCCTCCCCAGCCTGTTCTTCTCGATGGTCCCACCATCCCTCTCCCTCTCAGTGTCATAGCTCAGATGAACTGATTGACCGTGCACTGATTTCAGGTGATAGCTAGGCCTCGTCAATGACAGTAAGTGCTTCTAAGTAAATTATGCACCTGCTTCATAGAAAGATTGAACATACAGGAAGATATGGCTAAGGTTAATGGACTAATCACTTGTCTCTCACCCCTGGGGTCTCCATGCTAATCCAGATGAGATGTGAAGGCTGAAAAATTGCAGGGACATTTATAACTCAAAGGTGTAATTGAATTGAGTTGTGTAGTAATCTTACCCAGGTTCTCATTCCTGTGACGTATTTTACAAGGAAACTAATGTTAAGTAGAGCCCGTGGGTGCTGGGTGTTCAACAATGGATGACAGGGATAGTCTTTAGTGGCAATTTAGCTTGATCCCTTTGGTCACAGAGCAGCTGTAGTACCCATGGCATGCTCCAGTGCAGCTGGCCCATGACTGCCTGGAGCGTGGCACTACCCTGTTGCTAGATAAAAGCACACTGTGCCGTCCCTTGCTACAAAAGAAAACTAGACAAAATCAGTGCTCTTGCACTCCCCATATTTACAGGATGAACTCTAAACATTTCTTTTCTTTGTGATGTACCTGTATGCCTCAGACTTTGGCAATTTTCTCTCTCTCACATGAAGATCTTTCTCTTGATACACAACTCCTGATAGACTCAAAAAACCTACGCTAAGGCAAGTTCCTTTAAATATGAGGGTGGCTTGTTTATCTGCCTGCTTACTCACATGGCCGATGTAGGCCATATTTTCATTAGCAGCTTCTAAGGCAGATCTGACTTCTCTGCAGAAGACAGGAGAAATAGGCTGTCATCTGACCTGTAATTGCAGATGTGGTTCTAGCACCACTGTGCCTACTCTGTTCTCATCCCACCAGCCTGTCTTCAGAATGGCAAATGGCCTCAATACCCACCCAGGGTGAGCAGGCACCAGGGTCTGTGTTCATCTTCATTTTTGTCTGCTCTTCAGCAGTTTTTGGAAACCCTACATCCAGGGTGTAGCTAGTAGTCCATCAGTTGTCTCCCTCAGCTCTTGTCTGCATCCCCACCTTCCCACCTGTCCCTGCTGGCACAGTGGCAAGGAGTGGGACCTGGTGATCAAGTCCTCTCTCTTGCTTCGCAACCTGAGGTGCTGTTCAGGAGTCAGGGCTGGAGACTTCCTCTCATTTAGACCTGGGTCCAGACACTTATATCCGCAGCTATGACCTCCGGCTGAACACAAGCAAGTTGCTTTTAGGGTAAAATCCATTTTTATATCCAGACTAAACTGATGAAGGAGAGATGGAGGAGGAGGCTGAAGGTGCTATTACATGCATTGGTGCCAACTCTATATGCAGCAGCAGAACAAGAAACTCTGTATCAAATGTGCGTTTACAGTTTTCCCCTTCAGTAATTAAGGCTAATATCATTTCCGCCACTGGAGATTGCCTAGCAAAAGCAAGTATCATATTCTCCAGTGAGTCAGCAGGACTGTTAAATTTGGTTATGTAGTTACATAACACTGAGGGGAAAAAGATTAAAAGCTTGGCTGTTTTGAGTTTCTCCTGCTACATATATTGAGACACATAAAAATGCTCTTCAGAGAAGAATCGTATGTACCCTGGGAAAAAATTGTCATTGAGACAACACTTTTTTGTGCCAATTTGACAATGAAATGAGCATCAGATCATCAGTGCTTTCTCTTAGGCTTAGCATAGAAACAATTTATGCTGGCATAGTTGGGAACAAATACTGAACATTTTCTAAAGGCATTTTTTGAGTCTCCTTATTGAAGGCTAAAGAGGGAAGGAGAGGAGAGGAGAGGAGAGGAGAGGAGAGAGGAGAGATTTCAGTTGGAAGGGATCTACTGCTAGTCCAGCTGGTGGTAATGAAGTTTACAGGCTCTCTTGGGACATCCCATGAACTTGGCTTAAATTACCCAGAATCCGTAAGGGCAGCCTTCTACATACATGTTTTCTGAAGAGCTCCACATGGGGACCTAAAGAGTGAGGGTCTGCATCCTTCACAAACCAAACCACGTCATCCACTGTCCAGGTCAAAGGATTCTTGCTTGATGGTCGAGCTGTGTCTTGTTCTGGAGAAGGACTTGAGGCTATTGGTACAAAAAAAAAGCCCACAATGAACACATTACAATGGCACACAGCGGTTTCCTTGGTTTGTGAGTGTGCAGAGGTACGGCAGCCTTACTAGGGCATTGGACGTTGAATCTGTGTGAGCCAGCATCAGCCTGAGATAGCGGGATGGGGAGGTGAGGGGACTTGGAGCAGTTTCCGATCTGACAGCTTATCAGGAGACATGATCCCAGCTGGTGAATTGCGCTAAAAAAACGTGAAATCCTCAGGTTCCTGCTGGGGAAGGGAAAATGTGCCAGCTGCCAAGCTCTTAAACTGAGCTGCCCCTGCTGTCTGATCTGAAAGCAGCGGGGATCTTGGCTCGAGAAGACACCACCCTCCTACCTGGAGGGAAAGCGTTTCAGCACTAAACAAAGGAGTTTGCCACTGAGTGCAAAGGCTGGAGGATAAAATCAGGATTTAGCAAGCAGGTTTTTTTCTTTGCATTCAGATATCTCAGAGCTTAAAGAAAGGTTTCTAGTCTGTATCCTTCTTGTCTTAGGCTCTCATGGAGCTGATAGTCTCTGATGAATGCCTATTTGGAAAGCTACAACGAAGATGAACACTGCACATGTGACTTTTTAATGGTATAAGCCCTGGATGATTTAAGGTCACTTCGCCTTGCTGTAGCTTTAAATCAAGTGAATAAAGGCACATTGGAATGAAAGTGCATTTATGTTTTTATTCTTAGTCTCTGCAGAATTATAAATCTCAGCCTCCACATGAATATAATTTGCACCTCCACTTACGCTGCTTAACTATTACAAGAACTATATTATGTTAGGTTACAGAAAAACTGTTTCGGTTTGTTTATATCCACACCAAGCAAACTTGGCGTTAGCAGGTGACAGCACAAAGCTGTATAAAATGGTCCTTGCCTAGACTTGTTCATCTCTTTCTATTAGGGCCCGTTTTTTAACGAGGGGTGCAAATTGTAAGCAGGCAAACACTACAAAAGATAAAAAAGGAAACAGAAGAGTGCAGATAGAGGGAGACCACAGATACCTAAACTGGAGCCTGGAGAAGACCAACTAGCCAAGAGGGCAATTAGCGCCACTGAGGAGGGAAGGGCTGAGCTCCCCAGAGACATAGTGAGCTTACAGACACAGATGAAATGTATGGGAATGCTCACGTCTCACTCAAACCACGATCTTACTGCATGTGAGCAAATCTAGTGGGCTGGGTTTGTGGCTTATGTAGATTGTCATTCCATTGACTTCAATAGAGCTGTGCTGATTTATATTAGCTGAGGCTCTGCCCATATATGCCAAATAGCAGCTTTATGTGCATACTGGTCTTTTTTTTTTTGCTGCCATGCTCATCTTAGGGTATAATGTAATGAGATATATTTTGCAGTTATGAAGGACGAGCTCCAGAAAGCAGCAGTGCTATGAATGTGCAAATATGGTTGATGGGCTTCATAATGGAGTGTGATGTAAATATCATGATAATTACACTCTCATTTGCTAAGTCACTGTTCTGGATATAAAGGACAAGGAATAGCCGCAGGTCCTCTTAATTAGACAGCGAGGATTGGTGTTCATACGGACTCAGGCGACCCTGGGCTCCTCTCACAGAATAAATGCAATACACGACGGTACAGACACCATCTGGAGCCTTTGGCATGAGACAATGAAGACAAAGAGTGCAAAACGAACAGGGTAATCTTGGCCAAGCCCTGCACCATCAGTAACATTAAGTTTGTCAGGGACAAGTGGGAGAATTGATACTTGTCTTGGAGGCAGAGGAGCCAGTATTTCTGCCCTGCATGATCTGCTGATGGTCCGAATGCCAACACCTCAGCACCCCAAACTAAAGGTCAGGGAGAAAACCAGGTTTTCACAAATAAGCCATGAAATAGAGGAGGAAAAGAAATGTTTGTCCATGCCCAAAGTATTGCAGAAGTTTCTGTGCTGCTGTCATAATGTGATTGGGAGGAGATGCTGTGTCACTACTGAGGATCACAATTTTTCCCTTGAATTTGTATGAGCGTAAGGAAAACCCAGGGAACTTAGCCTGGGATTCATACAAGGCACAAAGAGAGCTGCCTCTGATGCAGCAACTCCTGCCTTCAACCTACTGCTTCCAGAAATGCCAGGAAAGGGCAAAGGGAAACAGAATGACCCGAGAACGGTTGGGAGCCTTCACAGGCGTTGGAAATATCTGTAACGAAAGGAAGCAGGATGAGAAGAAAAGGTTGAAATGACAGGGGAATTCTATTCACTCCTTCACAATATAGCAATCAATAGCATATATCTGATTTTTTTAAAGACAAATATATAAATGACCTTTCTAAAGAGACTGCATGGCTGGAATTCCTCCAGGTCCTAACAATTGAAGATAACCCTTTCAAATCACTACCTGAGGTGCAATAGGATTTAAAAGCAGGGATTATATGTAGATGCTAACTCTTTAAAGATTTTTTCATCTTTATTTACCTACCTAGAGTCAAATCCTGGATTCTCCTTCTTTTTTTCATTAATTAAGGTGTGTTATTTCACTTGTGAGTCCCATTAAATGTTGTTAGTAAAGCTGAGATACCACCAGCTTGCAGATTTGTATCTGGAACACAGTTTGTAGCTGGTGGGTCTGGAAGCAATCTGGTTTTCCACATCTTTTAAAATGTACTCTGTTCTTTAATTTACTCTGGCTTTTTAATATCATAGTTTACACATTTAAGTGTAATCTCTCTATTTGTAAAAGAAAATAAATCATTTCAAGTCTACAAAAAGACATGGGGTTTGTTTCAGGAGCATCACCTTGCTGAAAGATTATGTTAAACACAGAAATGTTTGATGGCAGCAGGGCAAGTACTATACATTTTTTCTTATCTGAAGGTATTCACACTTAACCTAAGAGTTAGATAAATGAGGAAGTCTCATCTCTCCTGGGTATCCTATGCCATCCTGTCATCAGAATTAATCAAGATGATAATGAATACTCAGATTACAAAGAGATGGGAGTGCTCGCGACCAATAATTATTTTTAGAGATCGTAATCTAGGTCAAATCCAATTTCCTGTTTTTGACAGGTGGCAAAAATTTGTCAAATTAATGGAATAGGATATGGAAATTTAGGTAATCAGAGGGAAGCACTTCTCCCTCCTGCCTGAAGCAGTGTCAGAGAAAAAGAGTGATGAGGTTCCTCTGCAGGGGAAGGTCCTTGGGTATCCCAGTGAAGACCACGGCATGTGCAGAAATGGCTGGAGGTACTGGGTCAGTAGCCAAAGAAAGCAGCCTGGCTTGGTCCCATGCAGGCTTTTCTCTGGCCCGATTTCTGGCCTTGGGACCTTCCTGAGAACAAGGATGGAGAGAGAGAAAGCCACAGCTGAACAGCTGCAGAGGCACAACAAAGAGATCTGATGCTAAAATGGAGATAAACCTGCGAAAGAAGGAAAGATAAATAACAGACTCCCTAAATATGTTCTTGGCAAACAAACAGAGGCCAGAGGGAGTACGGTCATTGATAGATAAGAGAGGAAAGAGAGTGACAGATGAACTTTAATATTGCTGCAGGCCTAAATGATTTCTTTGCCTCAGGGGAAGGGGGTGGGAATGAAATTTTAAAAGGTTCTCTCTGATTGCACTGGAGCAGATAATAAGGAGCAACAGATCAAGTGACACTAAGCAAAAGTAGCAGACCCTCTAAGGCACAGAGAAATGGGAATTTTCTGTAAAAACAAACCACCACCCACTATAAACAAAGACAAGAGGAAGGCTTTGTAGAAGACACTTTTTCTAAAATTCTAGGGCACACCAAGCAGGAGAAGAGGAGAGGCATCATAAAAGCAGGTGTGTGACAGAACACAGTTACAGGATATTCATGGCCACAACGGGGTTTGACAAGCGCAATCAGCAGAGAGCTCTGGAAAGAAGGTTGGGCTTAGCAGGTCAATTCTCACCAGCGAGCGCTTGCAGGAAGTGCCGTGCATCAGCTGGCTGGTGGCCTCAGCCCCGTGGTGTGGTAGGGTAGAGTGCTCATCCCACCAATGTGGTGGCTGCTTCAGCTCCTGGCACGGCACGCACCATGTGGGGTTGCAGCATCACCGGTGCTCCTCCACTTGCTGCAAGAGCAGCCCAGCATCCAGCTGCATGAGATGCAGCCATGGGCTGGTGTTAAATATTTATTTGGGCTTTTCTTGCCTTGCCCTCCTTTTGCTGGGAAAGAAAAAAAAAAAAGAAAGGAAAAGGCAGCTTGCTGAAAGCATTGCAACTTTCAAGCTGTAAATGTCCTCAAAAATTAATAGGCAGGCTGTGTTTGCTGAAGAAGAGGTACCCAGCACTCCTTCCTTGCCCGTGCCTTGGGGAGGTGCTGGATGCAGCCCCTGCAGGGTGCTTGTAGCATTACTCTGGAAAAGGAGAAACTTCAAACCCTGCACCCCCACATGTTTTCAGGAAATAAATGTATTAACAAGCAGGATTGCCTCTTTAAGAAAGGCCCTCGGGTGATAATAATTAACTGCTAATATTGGATAATAAAATCTGCATAAAAATAACAAGCTACAGGGCAAGGTTAAAATTATTATATTGTGGTTGAACATGCAATTCTTCATACTTGGAATAAAGGCTTTGTTTGTTGCGTAAGCAGGCTTGGAAACTTTTATGATGTCCTTGACTATTCCTTCCCTGATTTAAGAGCTTCAGTTTGGCAAATGATGACAGGAAAGTGCATGTTTATCTGTTAGCAGCCCAACTGGCATTCTGAAATGAGATTTTTTAAATTATTTTTTTGGTTTGGAATTTTTTAGCATAATCACGGAGAATTAGGCATCAAGCTTCCGATCGCATTAATGAGAGCTTTGAGGTTTAATCTCATCCATTCCGCTTGAAAGATGTGTTGTGCTATGCACTGGGATATGCTTTATGGTTATGGTTTTTTCCATGATATTTGTGCAACACTATAAATAAGGCAAGCTATTTCTCAAAATTATCCATAAATAAAGAGGATTGGTTTGAGGTTTCAGAGAGAAATTCCTCCTCTTTTCAATGAGTGCTGCCCATCCCTGCCTTGTAAGTATGCAAACCGAGGAGGATTAGAACAGAGATTGGCATGTACCACTTACTCATCTTTGCTCACTTATGATTCAGCAGCATATAAATTATCCCTAGTAAGTGGAAAAACACACACAGAGGCATCATGGTGAGAGCGCAGATTCCAAAGACCTTTGCAAGAGAGATTTCATGAAGACAATAATCAAACTCTAGTGTGGCTGTGCTAAGGCAGTTGCAGAAAGATGTGTATTTTTAAAGTCTGAGATTTCCAGTAAAAGTGGAAGCATCATGGTGGGTCAAAGTATGATAGGCGTGAATAAACACAGCCTCTAATTTTAAGGAGGAGCAGATTGTGCTTTGTAGGACTCTGCAGTGGGAATACTAGTGTTAGAGAGCTCACGCTACCACAAATGGGGTAGGAGATGAAACCAGGTTGTGACTGGAAATAAGACAGTTTATTTAATTCCAGAAGTGATTATCAGAATGAATCTGTGGGCGATTTGACTTCATGGATGTCATTGTGTTGCCCATCACAGGCACTGAAAACTGCCCGTCCGTGTCCAAGAGCAAATGGGTCTCCTTCACCTCAGAGGACGCAGCTCCTGACATGGGCTGCAGGAGACTCTCTGCTGGAGTGTCCAGAATCAGCTGAGCGGATCAAAGGAAATGTGATGGGTGGTGGTGGCACAAATGTGCACTGGGAGAGCACAGGGGATTGCTATTCCCCCACTTAGAGACCATGACAGCAAACCCATCTCTGGGTTTGCATATATGTCTATGGCAAATCCTAATCCACAGTGAATGACACTGGGACTAATAAATTGTTAATAATTATAAATAAGTAATATCAACAAATTCATAACCACTTTCATCACATTCACAGCATACCCATCAATTTTAGGGAGCCTTTACTGTTTGGCTGGACAAATGACCCAGAGGTCCCAGAGGAGTTGGTCTATGCAAGTGTCAAATGCTTGTCACATAAAAAACACTGTGTAGTCTTGAGATGAGTTCTGTTACCCCAAAGTATTACACACAGCTGCTTCAGGTCACTTGTGACTGCTTCAGAGGCACATATGCCATGGGGGCCTGGTTCAAAATCAATCACTTCTTTGCTCCTCAAAGGGCTTTAACATGTTTTGAGCTAGAGCAATATAGGAACCTGCAAAGCCTACTGCATGGTCACGCTCTGACTTTTCTTTCGGTTCAATTCAGGAAAAAAGACATGCTATCTTATAGGCTCTCATTGTGTAAAGACTGCAGGTTTGGTGGGGAGTCATGATAAGAGAGATGGAGCTGTCTCCTGAAAGCTAGCTTCCTGCTCAGAATGATGCCGAGCTTTCACAAGACGTTGGCCGAGGCTGGGTAACAGTGGCATTCGGAGTCAGAAGCAAGAAGGGAAAGAAATGCAGCTGAGAAGGCTTAAGCAACTCTGATTTTAAACTTCAGTTCCTTGAACATAGTTTCCAAAGTGTCATGCCAAGGCTTTTCTTCATACAAGACTTTCTTAAGCACAGGAATTTTGTGGATGCTGAAAATGCGTGATGTATTCCATGAGTCACTGAGTGATTCAGGGAAGAAAAAGCTGTGAAGGTTTCCTAAATATGAATCCACCACCTCTGGTTCAGGAAGTCCTTGAGCCACAAAGTTCTGAAGGTGAAGAGGGTAGTAGGGAAGCACCACCATCTCCGCACTTACCTCTTTCCTGGGGGTGCGCTGCTGCCTCATGCTGGAGAGAGGATGCTCGGTTGGGCAGACTTTTGCTCTGAGCTGCTCTGATCCTCTCTAGCACTACAAAGAGATAACCCCTGATCTCAAGCAGAACGATAAAGATTTTCAAAGCAAGTAAGTAACCACATTGTTAAATCCTGGCTCCTCGCAGCTGCCAAATAAAAAGCTCGACAAGAGGGTCCCAGTTGTGCTAGGAGGTATTACGGAAGAGGGGAGAGAGGGGAAAATGAATCCTGTGCACAGTACACCTCTTGTCCTCCCAGCACCTAATTATGCCAGCCCAAGAAGCACTGGATGAGATCTGAAAGAAAGGGCTTTCCATCTCCAACTGAGACCCCTGGTTCTTAGTGACAAAACTTTTACAACTTATTTGCAGTAGTACATTTCTATGCTCTCCACTTTGCTTTGAGTAAAGTTGACTCTGGAAGTAAGGAAAAATTAACGATGAGAAATAAATGCTTATCTGTGGTCTGTGTAATAGAGTAACACAGGACTAAGCCAGAGAAACAAAGGTGGAAAAACAATAGCAAAGACAAGGATGATTTGAGGTAGATGTTGAGTATTTAAGAAGGCAAACTTAGATAAACAAAGAAATACAGAGATAAATACTGGTAATACATATTTTGGAATAATAGTGTTCTAAAACATTAAATAGTGAAAGTTGAGGAACAAGAAATAATACAGATATTGGGGAGATGAGGGATGTAAAGGAATTATGCAAAGACCTGCAGCTACTGGAAAAAAGCTCTGGAGTGGCTACCAAGCAAGCATATGTAGAATCACTTGCAGTTTCCAGGAGAAAGGCAAGGGCAGAAAGGCAATGTAATGAGCTAATGGTAGACAAAGAGGCTAGAGGAACCAGCAAGGCTTTTGCCAATATATCAAGATTTTTTTTAAAAAAATAACACTAGAGTGACAGTAGATTCCATTAATACATGAGGAAGGGAAAGATATTAATGACTTTAAAATGGCTGAGACACTCAACTCCTTTGTTAGATCTATCTTCAAGATGAAAAATGCAGAAATGAAGTTTGGATAATTAGTAAGGGGTGAAGACACTGTTGGAATCACTACTGATAAAGACCTGCTAATGGACAACTTGGAAAATGCAAACAAAGACAAAGTTAACGGAAGCTCAAGGGATTAGCTAACCCATTTGATGAATCCAGGTCATTTCTGAAGGAAAAAAAAACATGGCTAATAGGGAATATAGCTAATGAGCAGAGTGACCGACCTTGCAAACGTAAATCCTAGCAGGGTTACTGGGCAAAAATACAAAGAGAGGGAAGAAGAAGGGTTATCAAATGCAGTAGTTCCCATGGCATCCCTTGAATTTGCAGATAAACGTCTTGTGACTTTGCTCCCTGAGGGATAAAAGAGCCTTGAGCACTGAGCTGGATGATTTCTGAAACTATATGTTTTGCTGGGCAGTCTTTTTAAAGCAAAATCCAGCTTGATTCATGATTAAAGAGGCAGGATGGACCACACGGCTAGAAAGCAAAAGCTTTTACTAAAATGTTTTGAGGTAGGCACTAATATTTGGGTTTGCTGTGCATCATATGTTATACACAGCTGTGTCACACAAATAACAGGTACCTGCCTGGAGGCAGTATCAGTCTTTGGGAGGAATGCCTTATATATTAATATTTATATCTGTAAGTCGATAATAACAGTTGTGATTGCCACACAATTACACATGATACATATGTTTACATAATTAATAACAGCATTAGAAAACATTCACTTTTTTACTTAATGATTAACAGATTGATTTTGTGTTTATGTAGGTTATTATTTCTCCTTCTAAATGGAAACATGAATGGTCTGGATGCATATTGACCTGGACCTCCCTCACTAATTTTCCTGGGAATTCAAGAGTGAGTTAAGACTCCAGCATGGCACCTGCATAGCAACATGCACTGATAAAAGGAAGATGTTATATTACCACTTCTGTTTCCTTCAAGATAGGTCCCATTCCTCGTTGGGCTGGAGGTCGGATGTCGCAGGCTAGTAGATGAGGACCCCCCTGAAGACATCTGGGCAGGACGATGGCTACAGGAGGAAGAGGAGCCTCCAGCAGGACCTCCGTCTGCAG
>NW_009706628.1:0-10784 GCF_000703405.1 Apaloderma vittatum | reverse complement strand
GGGTGGGAGCCGAGGGGCTGAGCCCCTGGTCCCGGGTGTCCCCAACACGAACGGAGACACCCCACCCGAAACGCACCTCGTGGGAGTGCGAGGTGTGATGTCGAGGTTGGGAACGGGACAGTTTTCGTGTGTTGGGATGCTCGTCAAGTTGGGAATGGTGCTGACCGTAGTAAAATTGCTTTCTTTACAGCACGGGAAGTACACCTCGGAAGAGGTTTGAGTATTTGATAAGTTATCTACCTGTGGTTCGTTTGTTTGTTTGTTTGTTTTTTCCTAAGCCATAATCAATCTCCAAGTTAATGTAAACTTGTGTGAAAAATGAGTAATAGATGCCTGATCGTCGGGATGTTGCAAACTGAATAAAGAGGTGTTAGTAGTCGTTACGGTCAAGAAACCAGTTTAAATTTTCCTTCCCGTTTTCCTATTTCTTCATCTTTCTACCTGTAAACAAGACTCCAACTCTTCCTGCAGGTCTGCTTTCCATAACTTGCTCGTCCTGGAGTTTGTTACTCTAGCCTCTGCAATTTCTGGGTTTAGAAAGGTTTATCTTTTAAACTGTTGAACCACAGTTCTAACTTTTGCCCTGCTAGAGAAGCTTCCTGTGTCACTATTCAGCAACTGCTCCTCAGAGTTGTCTTGTTGCAGGTGCTTTCGGTTTGTTTTATTAATATGTGCGAGAATATTGGCAGCAGGAGGAGGAGTGAGGATGGGAGGAGAAACTGTCTCTTTGTTTTCTATGTTTTAAACAGATCTGGTTGTAATCTTATAGCTCACACGTCTGTCCAGTGCTGGAGAAGGACAGGATTGATGGTCTGTACCTGGAGATACTTTCCTTCTCTCTAGCTTAATGCCCAGCTACCTTGCTGATCATTCTGGCTGTGCAACTGAAAAACTTGCAGTGGAAGCTTAAAATGAGCATTGCCAAGAATTGGAAGTGTAATAAGGGAGGTAGCCTACAGCTCTGCTGCTGCTGGCTCTGTTCCCTGATGGAAGATCTTATCTGTGTAACACAAGTAATAGGGCAGAAAGCAAGTAGCGGTGAGAAATCAGGATAACCCTCTGATGACCTACTTATCGCATCACCTGTAGCACCTAGGCAGCTTTGTATACTTAAATCAGGCTCAGTGTATACTTGATTGCTTAAAGTTCAGATTTAAACAGTCCACACAAAGAACGAAGCACTTGCTCCGTGTTGTTACCTCTGCTGAGGATTTTCTTAGCTAGCATGACAGTTGAAGACAACTCAAGAGACTCCTAAATTCTTACATTAAAAACTAGCTTCACCTCCGCCTATGCAAATACAGAACATCTTTTCAGCAGTATTGGTCTCTGCCACATAGTGTAGTTGAGGGCGGATACTGATTCCCTACTCACTTTATGTCCATTCAAAAATATGCTGTCTCTCTTTACCAATATAGCTGTGTAATATTTACTCATTTGATTAAATTACAAGGCTAAATACACTTCATTCTGTAGGAAGATGTGAGTAGTTTTGAATTTCTGCTATCTTATAATATATCCAGTAGTTAATTTTGACTTGTGACTGCTGGTAATGCATTACTGAGAGCCGTGTCATGGGCTTGCAGCTGCAGGATAGTGGCCTCAAGTTACACCAAGGGAGGTTTAGATTGGATATTAGGAAAAACTGAACTGAAAGGGTTGTCAAGGACTGGACCAGCCTGCCCAGGAGAGTGGTGGAATTGCCATCCTTAGGTGCGCTTAAAAGCCATCCAGATATGATGCTCAGGGATGTGGTTTAGAAGTGGGGCTGATACAGTTAGATAGCGCCTGCACGTGGTGATCTTGGAGGTCTTTTTCCAACCAGAATGATTCTTTAGTCATTGTATCGTGAGAACAGTTGGATTCGGATTGTGCAGAATATTCTTGCCTGGATTTCCTTCGACAATTTTGAGCAACACACTTTAAGATCCTTAAGCATCATCTGTAGTGGTATTAATTTAAAGCAGGGCTAATGTGTTTGGTTTGGTGGGTTTTTTTGGCTTTTTTTTTGTTTGTTTTATTTTTAAATCAGGTTCTATTTAGCAGGGAGTAATGCTTTACTTTAGTTAAGTGCTGTATGTTGCACTCAGAGGCCAGCCTTGTGGCCACTCTGGGAGAGAGCAATGAGAATCGCGGGGTGACGTGCCCTGGTGTGGTAGCGATGTCCTCTGCATGGGCAGGGTGCCTGGGGTCCTGCTCTAAAATCAAGTCAGGACAGTTCCTGCCCATTACGGTTAGAGCTGTGTCTGCTGGTTGCTGAGTTCTTTCATTTCTTTTTTCCACGCTATTTTAGTGCTGGATGGAGGAACATGAGACCTAATGCCATGGCAGGCTGCAGAGAGCACATGGCCAGGATAAACAGTGGGAGCAGAGCCTCCCTTTTTCAATAAGCTAACAGATTAGATTAGCTCGTTATAGGATGCAACTCCACCCTCTATGCAGACACTTAGTTCAGTAGAAAAAAAAAAATTTCAAAAATTATTTTTACTAGCTTAGCCATAAAGTTGGCTTACAATACGATCCTCCGAAGCTGTATAAAGAGAACAGGTTGAAGAGAAATTGAGTTGTTTTACCTTTTTGCACATGGAGCCGCTTATCTGGCTTGGCTACAGCTTAAAATTGCACTCTCTCTGGTGGTGTCCTGACCTCATCTGCTGACTACCCTGAAGCAGATCAGAGAATATGGCATTGAGTAGCGTCTGCAGAACTGTGGAGACAGCGCTGCCTTCAACTCATACAGCCTTTTGCAGGTGTGATGTCCACCTACAGTCATGTTTCAGCTGTGCTTCTCCAGGTAGAAGCAGCTGGAGGTGTGTATTTTAGTCTGCATGCTGTTTAAGCAAAGGTTCTGCCCTGTAAACTTGGAGCCTTTTTAAACTTATTGGGACACTTGTGTTCAAGTTTATATTCTTCAAATAGTCGCTGCAGAGCGACGGAGTCAGTAAGCACATGAAACATGATTTGTGCCTGATGTTCCCCAACTATAAGCAATTGAAAAAGGTTCTGCCATGTTTCATTACCAGGGTTGAATTTTCCTATAGCTGGCATCCTCCTCGGATGGCCTGAGTTTGGACTGGGGGTTAGGAAACTCATTTGTTTGAAAGGTTTGGCCTTTTAGAGAGGTCTGGCAGCTCGGAATGAGGATATGCTTCTGATCAGAGATGGGGCAGATGTCTTAGGGTTTGCTTTCAAGGCCAGCTCTGAAGTGGGCACCATGTTATTCTTTTCAAAACTACCTTGCACGTCCCCCTAGCTGTGACAGGATTTAGATTAAGGTGTGTGAGGATGGACTCTGGCACCTGTGGTGGGGAAATGGTACCCTAGGGAAACAGCTGAGGGGTTAACAGGATGGGACTTGGCTGGGGCAGGGGGGACTGAAGGTGGTGACACAAGGAGACTGGGAAGATAAGCACTAGGAGAAGAGAAGAGCAAACTGGGGTTAACTGGAAATGATGGAGAAGACTGGGAGTAAGAATTATTAGGAACTCTGAGTGGGCAGCCCTCCCATCTCCCAGGGAAGGGAAGGGGAGGAAGTGAGCTGGCAGTGAGAAAAAGCATGCCTGGAAGAGGATGAGGAGAGGGTGAGGGTCATGCTAGGAGCAGGAGTGTGCAGGGAAGTCTGATTCCTACAGGGCACTTGCAGAGCCTTCCATGGAGCTGGGAGAGCCCAAGTCATTGCATTTTGCCCTCGGCACATAAAGGAAAATCTGCTGCCAGCGTGTTTGCTTGCTTGACATCTGAACTGCAGGGAAGTGATGTTCACTTCTGTGCAAAAGCAAGGATGTGCCTGTGTGACATCTCTGTGGCCTTGCCTCCCAAGCTGCCAGAATAAATGTACTGATGGAGAGTTGATGATAAGTTGTGTGTGTCTTTCTCTTGGATTTCTTGAAATATAAGCTTGCATGCATCTTAATGTACGCTGTAACTGAAGGTGCAGAGTTAGTAGATTTGAACAGTACAAGCATTCACTATGATTGCATTTTCATTGATGACTGGTTGGTTGCAAACTCTTTTTCAACCTTTGTTCTTGTGGCAGCAAGGCCAGAATGACATCACTCTTGTTTTTGTGTTGTCGCTAACTTCAGGTTTGAAACAAATCTGTTAGTGCAGGGAAAAATCCCATAATTTCTGTAGTTTCTTCTGGGTAGCTGGGTGGTACCTGTACTTCTTCCAGTTGTATAGATGCACTATCTTCCAGCAGAATTCCTACCTTGTCCAGTACACAGGGCTGCCCTGGATAGATCAGAGGTCTGGTATGAAGTGACTAAGGTGTGTGTCCTGTTTCACATGTCAGAACGTTGTGGCTGATGAGACACGGGACTGCAGGAAGAACTTAGGGCAGTTACATGCTGTCCTAGCAAACCTGGTGGCTTCATTGTAGTGTCTTGCCTGGCATAGTGTCATATGTCTTGCCTGATATAACTGAGCCAAACATCCAGAGTGAAATTTTGAGATGGCTTGGACTGATTTGAGGTTTTCCCTTAAAGGGGAAAGTCCCATTCCACTTCTTTCCATAGGAGAAAACTACCCATTTAACTATTTTTTGGGAATATCTTCTTCTAGGTTACCAAGTTGAATGAGGTTGTGCAAGACACTCAAAAGTCCTGGAGGAAATGGGTAGAGAAAGGAGCTGGACCTCGCTTTTTCAGGCACCATAGTCTGTCGAGCAGCTGATGGCTGTGCAGCAAGAATGCAACTTTGCTTTCCAGTGCAGCCAGGTAGTTATATTTGCCAGCTTCCCTAGGAAGGGCAGTCTCACATTCTGAGCCAGCACCTCCACTGTTTTCCTTCTCCCAAGGATGCGCTTCTTTGGCCCCAGGGCTGCAGCATCAGTGCTCTGGCTCCAGGAGATGGGGCGAGATGATGGGATGCATCAGGGAGGTCAGTTCCCATCTGCATCTCATACTGGCCTTACCCTGTCCCACTGCAGGTGCTGACAGTCTGTTTTTGGCACCTGAGGGTCAAGTGCCCCCTTTGGCAGCATCCCCCGTGTGGGTTATCACTGCTGTGTGCAGATGGTTGGGTCGGGGAAGGGAACCAGAAGCTACAGGTGAGATTATCAGGTGCCAGGGAGTCTCGATGAAAGTCAGAACGGATTTTTTTCACGTCTAGCAATGCTGATTGAAATAGTCTCTTTCTCTTACTACTTGTAAAATGGTAGTAATACCTTCATGTGGTGAATAGGATGGTAAAAGCACTGGTGTTGGTGAGGTATTCTCATCATAACGACCAGTGCTGTGTCTCTAGGGTTTGTGTAGTAACCACGTTGTGGAGCCACATGCTGAGGTTTTTTCAGTGTCCTTGGTTTTCCTGCTTATCAAGTGCCGTCCAGGTAGTGTGAAGACCTTGTCTATAAACCAAACACCAACAAAACAATGTAACTCCAAACCTAATCAAAATGGATACACAAAAGAAGGCTAAATTCCTATTGCATCTCCATATCCATGTGTCAGGTTTGTTCTACCACCTCACCATTTGGGTGTGTCAATATAGGACAGGGTTGGAGGTTGGAGCTGGTGATGTGAGCTCCACTCGGTGCAGCCTGGGTGGCTACTTTGGTTCTTTGGACCTTGCAGCCTTTGGGAAGCGTGATGTGGCCGATGTGGTACCTGGAGTGTGTACATGAGGAGGGATCCTACAGTGCAGTTATTTAGTATATGTAGTAATTTAATGGACTTCATCAGTGTAGGTAATCTTTCCTCCCAAATGTTTTTTCTTCTCCTTGCAAGGAGGCCCCTTTAATTCCTCAGCATAAGTTGTGCTGATGCACAGCCACACTCTGAATGGACAAATAAACTTTTTTGAGCTTTGTGGTGGGCTGTGAGCTCTAAGGCTGGGAAGAGAAGCTCCTGAAAGGAAGAGGCAGGGAGAGGGGAAAATCCTTAGGGTGGCATTGCCAGAGAATACCAGTATCCCATTCTAACCTCCTCCCATGTGATACAGAGCTCTTTAAAAACTATTGAAGCATATGAAGAATTTGATTGTACGTTGCAGTCTCTAATGTGCTGATACAAAGGCATTTTCTGCTCACTCTGAGTCAATGTACATGAAAAACAGTAGATAATTGGCTTCATATTCAAGGGTGTTGCCTTATAAATATCCGAGTTGTTTGCAGTGTGCCATGTGTGTGTGCCGATCTTGAGTGTTGCGAGCAGACGCAGTCCTTGCCCAAGGACTATTAAGCAAAATAGTGATCCTGCAGAAGAAAGCTAGCTAGCTCTTATGGTGTTGCCCCAAAAATTAAAGATTTAAGACCTCACTGTTGCAGTTCTCTACCTTTTTTTTTTTTTTTTGGTTGAGCTTTTTAATTTCTTTTTTAACTAGTCCTATGTAGGAGAATTTATTCCTTATCTTAAATAAAATCATTAGGTGCATATAAAGGGTAATTACTTAAGCAGAGTGTTTGTAGCTTGGTTTTCAGCTGAGCTGATGCTTATTATCCCTACTCCTTAGCGAGGTGATGCACACGGTACTCCAGCTAGGGCACTAGAGTTTTTCCAGGGTCACTTCCTTGGATTAACTAGGTGGGACTCTGGAGTTTATGCCCTAGGTGTGCGATTGTAGGGTTTTTAAGTTTGCATCGTTCCAGAAATTTTGGGCTGAACTGACCAAACTGAATTGGGTGAATTGGAACAGAGGGATGAGCTCACATGTTAAGTGAAGAGCAGTGCCGGTCAGGTTAGCACCAGAGGAATGATGTGGAAAAATGGTTCTGAGTTAGTGGTGGCTCTTCAGGATGGAAGCAAATTCACCTCTGATTTCCATGGTTTCGTTCCCAGACCCAGTTTCACTTAACGTGTTCAGCAGCAGCTTGGAGAAGGTGTTGAGATGTTAATGCTTGGAGGTGATACTCATATCATCTAGGTGATAAAAAGTGATGCTGAGGAGCTCCAGAAACATCTCGCCAATCCAAATCAGTGGCAAAAGAAGGTGGCATATGGTTTTCACCATAAGTAAAGAAACATGTAGGAGGAAAAAATAAGCTCTGTGCTATGTGAAACTTGGAATAGGCAGTCGCAACTATAGAATGAGAAATCGTGGAGTCACGATTTCCAATGCTCAGAAATCACTTGCTCAGTGTGCATTGTTAGCCAGCAGAGCCAGCAAAGAGCTGGGCACCATCTGGGAAAGTGTTAAGGGTGATGGAGAAGATCCCTTTGTTGCTCTGTTAAGCAGTTGTGTGCCCACATTTTGAGTGCCTTGTGCAGTCCTGACTTGTGAGGATGCAGAGAGTGAAGGATGTGGGTTGTGCCTCTGGGAGTTGTAGGTGATGTGATGGTAGAGCTGATACTGTTAGATTTTTAACTTCTTACCCGTTTCCTGACTTGGAATACAAATAGCCATTACTTAGAAAAATGTAGGAATTTACTGCCTTCTCTTGCAATGCTGTAGTGAGAGGGTAGCTGATGGAACGAGCAGAGGAAAGTAAATCAGGGAGTTTGTACAGGGACTAGACTGATTTGTGAACAGCAAGTGTGTAAATGGATGCAGAACTAGGCTAATGAGGGATGCACCTTCTAACACTCCTAATGAGGGTGGGTCTAGGGAAGTACAAGGGGAATGGGCAGGGGAAAGTGGTGGGGCTCCTTGTCTCTTGCAGAGAGATGCTTCTCTGAAGCTTCACATTCTTCGCTGCAAGAAAGGGAGCACAGGAAAAATGGATGATTCTGGGGGAGCAGAGGGAAGAAGGAGTTGGAGAATGGCTTCATGCATCTGTGATGAAGCCTGAGGTCCACGTGGTGGTTGTTCAGAGCAGCTGGCTTATTGGACATGGGAGTGACTGAAGGTTTGGATGGAGGGCCATGGTTCCCTGTCCCACTCCCTCCTCTCCAGACCACCTGCCAATGGGTAGGTGAGACCGTTCTGCTTGATGCCCTGCTAAATTCAGGCGCTTTTTAATGCCATTTCCTCACATGGAAGCAGTGGAGATAGCTGATTACACCAGCACAGTTTCTGCAGCTCAGAAACCAGCCTGTGCCAAATTCTGTGAGCTGCTGTAAGAAGGTGAAGGCTGCTGCATGGTCCTACACAGTCATTGCATCGCCTGTCTGCCTCAGTGTTTTGTGAAGTGCCTTCATATATTGATTTCTGTGTGGAGCATTAAACTTCATTCCAGAAAACCTCAGATGGGTAAGGATTCATAACTGCGTGCCAGACTTTGTAACTCATCATACTTTCTTAAATTAGTTTGCTTGTATGTGCTGCTTAAGTGTATCTGCTTAACCATTGCATTAGGTACGTTATGTAACCTCAAACCCATCTCACTTGCAAAACTTTCTGGCTTTAAGTCAGAGGTTCATGGAGCATGCAAAAGTAGAGCAAGCGATTTCAATGCTTAGGCTTTTGTGTGTTGTCGGTCGCTCTGTAACTTGAGATAGTGCATAATTCTCCAATCTTGGAGAAACAAGCAAAATAATTTTTAAAGACCTCACCACCAATTCCTGCAGGAACTCCAGCTCCTCGGTTGTGGTATTTCTGCCTAAGCCCCTTGTAGGGGGAGTTTTGGGGCATCATGGGATGCTTGCAAGTGATGTTTAGTGCCAGTGAGGCTCAGCTTAGTCAGTCTGGCTCCAGCACTCGCTGTCACCCGTGTCAACAACATCAGCTCATCGTCCAGCCCAGCACAGGTAGTTCCCTGCTGGATGAGTGAGGTGGATTTTATTGCAAAAGCATGAGACAAGTGAAAGTGAAGGAGGAAGAACCCTGTGGCTGGAGGGAGATGAGGACAGGGGTTGGTTCTAACTCATTTTTCCAGTGATGCTGAGGCCTGAATTCTTCTGATTTAGAGTCCACAAGGCGCCAGATTTTAAGTCCATAAGCAATTGATTTTGCTGGAATAATCTGTATTCATGAGTATTTCATCCTTTGGTGCAACTTGGTTAGCGTAAGTGTTTGCAGTGGGTTGGCAAACTTCCTGTAACACGCTGTGGACAAAGCCTAGCAAACTGAGCTAGTCAGCATAGCTGCACTATGTTTTTGTGTTCAGTAGCATAAATCAGTATTCAGTAAAGCTGAGCAAAGTCAGCATTGCTGCTAAAATGGGATATTCTTATGAGAGGGCTCCTGCTGGCACCAGCGGTGTTGCTGTTTGAGTTGTGCTGAGGAGCAGATCTGACCAGAAGTCACGGAGGAAAATAATTTCCAGCTAGCAAGTTCCTTGATTTTATTTTTTATTTTTTGATTTATTTATTTTCCCCCTTAACATTTGCAAGTCTTCATGGGCTGCAGTGTCAGCACAGAAGCAGTGAAGAACGCATTCATCCTCACAGGTCAGGGACAGGCTGCTCTTGGTGTTGTGAAATTAAAGAGACAAAGCACAGGTGGCTTTTTGTTATTTTTGGCTGTATTTCCCTTGACAGATTTGCAGCTGAAGATGGGAGGATTGTTTTGGGGGAAGCTCTGAAGGTTTTTTTGGAACCAGTTTGATTGTACTGAATCTCTTTTCGTCTTCTAAAACATGCTGGTTGAAGTAGATGAGCTTAAGAGTGTAAGAGAAGAGCTGATGTCAATGAGCTTAAGTTAAAAGTGTAAGATAAGAGGGATGCTGCTCCCTGCAGGGCTGAGGACAGCTGGGCTGCAACCAGCACAGAAGGTGCTGCGGTAGGAGGTTGGTTTCCGTTATTGCAAGTCTCGTGACAGCACATTCTTGGTGGACTGAGCAAAGACTAGGTTACCTGTGACAGTGAGAAGTGACAGGGGCCTGAGTGTTGTCCTACCAAGGAAAGCCATAATCACAGAATGCTGAGGGTTGGGAGGGACCTCTAGAGATCACCCAGACCAACCTCTTGCCAGAGCAGGGTCACCCAGAGCAGGTCACACAGGAACAAATCCAGGCGGGGTTTGAAACTCTCCAAAGCAGGAGACTCCACACCCTCTCTGGGCAGCCTGGGCCAGGGCTCCGGCACTCGCACAGGGAAGAAGTTTCTCCTCATGGTGAGGTGGAACTTCCCATGTTCTAGCTTACACCCATTATTCCGGACTCTATTGCTGGGCACCACTGAGAAGAGATTGTCACCTTCCCTTTGACACTCAGCCCTCAGATATTTCTATACGTTGAGAAGATCCCCTCTCAGCTGTCTCCCTTCAAGACTAAACAGCCCCAGTTCTCTCAGTCTCTCTTCACAGGAGAGGTGCTCAAGTCCCTTGATCATCCTCATAGCTCTCCATTGGACTCTGTCCAATAGATCATTATTAATACCTTTCCAATAGGCAGGTTGCCTGTGTTAATCGTGCAAATCGAGCTGATACCCAGACCTCAAGTACGAGCCAATCTCAATCCGTAAGCAACTGGCAGAACAGGGTTTGGGAAGGGTGAGAACATGCTGTATTGGAATCCCACATTTGATGGTACTTTTGGCAAACAAGGGATTCTCTTTCGTTTTGGTGCCATTGTGCAATTTTCAGGGTTTTTCTCGGAGGGCCCGATGTCCTAGCTCTTGGATCCCTGGGTGCTGCGAGGAGCCTGGACCTGCTGCTGGAGACGTGTCTGCATCGTGGTCCGGGAACGAGGAGCCCTCGTGGCTGCATCCACCTTCTCCTTCTGCAGCAAAATAACTTCTTGTGGGGCACAGAAGTTGGTTGCTTTGATTACATTCTGCTCATTTTCTTTCTCTCGTAGGATCGTGTTTCCGCTCAACCTACAATTCAGTTTCAAGGGTCCAAAGGGGTGAGTATTTTGTACTCTTGTTATATTGGAAAATAAATGCAGTGTAACCACTCCTTTCTGTTAAAAAAAAATAATTTTAAAAAAATCCTATGTCGTGGGTTAGGGCTGGGCCGGCCTC
>NW_009706627.1:15318-16252 GCF_000703405.1 Apaloderma vittatum | reverse complement strand
AGGAACAGATGTGGGTAAAAATAACCCAGAAAGAAAAGTCATTATTTGGAACCCAGTTCAGCTATTTTACATCTTCACAACAGCTGGAGAGAAACAGATAATAATTTTTAAGGAAATGATCATACTGACTGTACAACACCTTCCAGAGATACCAATATTATTGCCTAATGACCATCTTAGTAACGGCATACCAGTGTTCTGCTGCCAGCCTGCATCTGAACTTAAAGGTTTTTTTTCTGCTACCATGCAGCACCTCATTGTTTTTTTATAAATTTTATTTTCCATTTATTAGAAATGAATGATACATCAATAAAACAACATTTCAATATTGGTTAAAAAAATAAAAACTAAACCTGTATAAATAGAACTGCTTCATGCTTTAAGATGTCTAAGTTTCAGACACAACCCTCTGCAGATTCTTCAAGTTTGTACAGTGACAAAGTCAATCATCACGAACCATGTGCTGTTTTCCTAACCTTTACAGATTAGAACCGTATCAATAAGAGTGCAAAGCTGTGGATCTCCCAGACATCCTCAGGTTCACTTGCAGCACTACATTTTGACTAGGCTCCAGGACATCTAGAAATGCTGGCTGTCCTAGTGCAGCAAACGAACAACAGGCCAAAATACATGGAAATGTGTGAGAGTTGCTGAAGAGTCACAGCATCGGCTGCACACTCCTGGTAAATGTGATACGCTGTGGATATGGTTAGTTTACTGTATTTGAGTGCAGAGGAGGGCTGCCAAGATGGTCAGAGGGCTGGAACACCTGTCCTACAAGGACAGGCTGAGAGAGTTAGGCTTGTTCAGCCTGGAGAAGAGAAGGCTCCATGGAGACCTTACAGTACCCGAAGGGTGCTACAAAAGGCTGGGGAGGGACTTTTTACAAGGGCCTGTAGTGATAGGATGAGGTAATAGGTGGAAGCTGAAAGAG
>NW_009706627.1:0-15287 GCF_000703405.1 Apaloderma vittatum | reverse complement strand
TGTAGGTTTAGACCAGATATAAGGAATAAGTTGTTTACTCCGAGGGTGGCGAGGCACTGGAACACGTTGCCCAGGGAGGTTGTGGATTCTGCATCCCTGGAAGTGTTCAAGGCCAGGCTGGATGGAGCATTGGGTAACCTGATCTAGTGAGAGATGTCTCTGCCATGGCAGGGGATTTGGAACTAGACGATCTTTGAGGTCCTTTCCAACCCAAATCATTCTATGGTTCTATAATTTTAGTAAGAGCTAATAGACCACTATCAAAGTATTTACCAACTTCAGAGTCTGTGCATGGAATGCGATACAGGAGTCTGTCAGACAGGGGAAATCAGAAATATTATGATCTGCATGTAAGCATGTAGCATTTGTAGTACTTTAGTCAGAGGAGGGAAACAGAAATTCTGAACTCAAACGGGTTTTGCATTCACCTAAGTTCTGATCGGGGGGCTAGCTGTTGCAAAGGCAACATAACTCACTGCATCCTCTAGGACAGTATGTTTAGTATCCAGGGCAAAGGTGTGCTGTCAAATCTTCTCCCCTTTCTGGGGCTTCTCCTGATTTCCCTCACACACTTCTGAATCTCTTTCTTCTGTCCCTTGTTCATTTTTCCTGTTTGTCATTCTCATTTATCTCTGTGCACTGAAGCCAGAGTTTTCCCCCTATGCAGTCTAAGGCAGCACAGAGCTTTCCCCCTCCAACCCTGCTGCCTGGCACTGCACTTGACTTGAAAAGAAAAACAAATCCCAATAAAGTGCAGTAACTCTGGGAAAAACGTGGCCTTACCTCTTCTATTCTGGACTGCAGTGTGCTGTGTGTGACTGAACACAACCTACTCAGCTCACACCAAGGAGCTCTGGGGTGATGGAAAATGACTGACAGTTTTCACTGTGTAGTCAGTTCAGTATTTGGCATCTATCAAAGTCTTTTCTGAACATGTATTAATAACCATTTTTGAAGAGTAAAAGCAGTCAACTATGTGGAATAGAACATTTCCCACCTCTGGACAAATTTTTGTCTGGGGTCCCTACTTCAAAAGATGCAGTAGAGATGTTTAGTGAAAAGATACAAAACAGTTGTTTTTCTTCGGTGAAAGAAATATCTTACCTCATTTCTAGAAGTATTTGTCTATCATTGCACAAATTAGTCCAATGAATACGATTTTATAGTTACTGCAGTAGTAAACAATTCTGTAACAGCTTTCCTGCTACATGGCAAGAGCAGAACCTATGGCTACAAGCTATAATTCCAATTTAACCCCCCCCCAAAAGTAAATTGAAATTCCTAAATCACTCCTGAGTCTTGACTTTTTTATATAAAACTCTTGCTATAGCAACTGTTAAATCTAATCTGAATAGTCTTTATAAATGTAGAGGTACACATCATCCATATCAACAGTGCAAAACTCTTAAATACTTAAGCTAAGAATCTTTCTGTGAAGTATTTCTAGTACCTATTAAAATTATTGATAACATCAGATTATTACCGTAGAAAGGTTTTCTAAAGAATCGCTAAAATAATCTTAGTTTAGATTGAATATTTATGAAGCAAGCACAAGAACCCACCTGTAGCATGATGCCCAGGCATGCACATGATTATAATCAGCACAAGAAATCAGAACTGATCCTTCAAGGATCAATGTAGGACATAAAGTGCTTGAAAAGCGTATTTGCAACAAGACGATAACCGTCCCAAACTGCCTACAGGTGTCATGGGAGGGTACATATGAACCTTGGAGGGCTGTTGTGAATGTGTGCTACTACTTCAATATAGCTCTTCCACAGAGTCATCATCAACAAATGCTGATATAAATCAACTTTTCTTTGTCAGTGTGATAAGGTTCATACTCAGCATTTTACATAGAAGAAATAAAGCCAGAGCCCTGAAAACAGAGGTATCCACCACATTAGACTGATGTAGCTAGGGCAGATTGAGCAATAAAAGCAGACTTGCTGAATAGAAGTAATTTCTCCTAAATCCATTACTTATGCAATTAATGTCTGTCCTTACTTGGAGCATGTTAATGTAGGTTTAAAATTAGAGACTAAGTGTTTATATTATGAATTTCTATTTTTGTAAGTCAAAGCTGTTCTAGAGTAATGACACATGCAAAAATACAAATCACGTTAATTTGCATTCATTTGCAAACTATAAGTTTTTTAATAGAAAAAGGACTGTGTACTTCAAATCATCAGCTAACAACTTACTGCCTTTTATGGTTTGTTTAGAATGGTTAACTAGTGAAAGCTATATTCACAGATACAGTTGTAGCCTAATCTCCATTTAAGAACCACTTTAAGGCTTGCATATGCTTTGTGCACATTTGTGAAGCTTTATCGTATACAGCTTCAGGAAATACTTTAACTTGGCGGTTTAGCCTCAAAATTAATCTCAAATTCTAAGAGAGTACCCTTGCACTGGACCAGCTCTGATCACCTGTATCTATACAATATGCTACTGACAGAATGAGTGTATCCTTTATTTGTACTTCTATTCAAGCACGTTTGGAATAATATTTCATTTTGGAGGCAATCTTTTCTGGCAGAATCTGTGCAGCTTCTATCTGTGCTTAACAAACAACTTTGAATGAGGGCTTGGAGTGCTGTATATCTAAAATTGTCCTTGCAGGTTTGGATTAGAGCAAGCTTTGCTTTAATTTGGTCAGAAACCTTGCTGCTTTGCAGAGTGTGTGCAGGCAAAGGCACCTGAATGGCAGTACTTCAAAGCTGCAGCCAGAGTATGTCCTGTAAACTTCCATCAATTCTGTCAAAATTAGGCACCTCTGTATGCAAAATCACGATACCCAGCCCTGGTGCAAGTGGTAAGGACACATTTGCAGGAGTGGACAGGTCCTGTGAGAGGTCTGAATCTACAGCTTTTCTTGGGCTATAAACAAGAAAAAGACAAAGCACAAGTTTTGAGAGCCTGTCTAGCATAACTACTAGCTAAAACCAGTCCATTACAGCTCTCAAGCATCTGCACCTAATCATCTGTGAAAACCAGCGTGCCAGGATCTCAGCTAGTATATTTAGAAAGTCTGCTGAAAAAAGGGCCTTGAAATCATGGGTTCTTCCTCCTAAGAAGAGATTCACACTTAAATGCTAGGGAAAATACAATCTGTCAATTCCAAAACCTACCATCACTAATTATCAATACTCATCTTCACATTTTTGCTTTCAATCTCTGTGGTACATCATTCACTTAAAGAAAAGTAATTTTTAAATCTTTTCCTGAAAGATTATGTGTGCTGGTTTGAACTAGAACAGAACCAATTCTCTGTATAGTGATTTTTCTTTTCAGTTCTAAGTGACAGCTTTCTGAATTTAACAGAATATTTTTGCAATGTCTACTTCTGGAGGTGATAACACTTGATGTTTATGGTTATTTGATAGTTATTTGATGGGCTCCCTTATCCTTTCTATATCTACCCCATGAGTACAAGTACTTATTTTCATCTCTGACCTCTTTCTTTCTTCTAATTACATCCTTGTATATACTTAGTTCTCTGCACACCCCCCACACCCCCTTTTCCTTATTTGACTGATATCAATTATCAGAGTGCTGCATATTTGCTCAGCAAACATTTGAATTGATCAGGTTGTCAGTTTTATGATGGTCAATCAGATACTTTACAGCTGGAAGAGAGTGAAAAATGCTGTATAACTTTTAGTTCACCTGGCAGCTTCTCTAAAAGGATGCCTTCTTGACTGAAAACTACATAGATAGGAGCGTGCTGAGATGATTCTCCCCATGACACACAATTTATCAGAATATGCTTTGTGAGCAGCTCTTATTTAATTTGGTAGAAGCCTGAAATTTAATTCCTTTAGTCTGCTGAAAATCACACCCTATACTTTTTGAACTAACCAGATGTTCATTTTCAGCTGCTCTGGACTTACAGATCCGCTCCCTTGTATTTAGGAAAGCACTTGCAATGTTTTAGGTGGAATTAATTCATTAAACATCTGCAATAGAGATATATAATGGCAAAAATGTAACTCACAAAAGAAACAGACTCTATCTATGCCTCTTACTCATCCTTAACCAGAATTATATATATATATATATATGTATGTATATGTATATATGTATATATGTAACCAGAATTAAAATAACTTGCAACCTCAAGTGTTCAGGAAAATGAACACAATCATTAAACTACAGCCCACATGCTGCTGCTAGTACTTTTTGTTGGAGGAACATTTTAACCACTTTTGGGATGTGACTCACTAAGGTGATAATCATTCACCTCAGGAAGCTTGTTTATTGTGGAAAATATTTAAAGCATCAAAAGAGATGACCTAGAGAATAAAATCCGTTGCAAGCTGGGGGTCACAGCCCTGCAGCAGAGATATACCCCAGGTTACAGAGACAGCCAGCCTCACGCAGCCAGCAGAGAGCCAAAGCCGTGTTTTGTAGCTGTGGGGCGGATGAATTCAGACACTGACTAGTGTCCTGCAGCTTCAGTGTCAGGTTCCTAACCAGGAGTCAGCTGTCTGAGGGTCGTTCCTCTGGCTGGATCAGGGTGACAGAGGGCGCTGGGAAGAGGTAACTAGATATAGCTACTGTGCTGCCTTTATGCTTTGAAAACCAATAAGAGTCATCTGAAATATCATGAAGAGTTCAGTCTTACAATAAAATGTAAAATGGTGTCTGTCTTTTAGACTCCTGAAAACGGAAGCCAAAACATTTTCTCTGAGCACTGGAGGGCACTGTGGTACTGAGGAAGAAATGTGCTTCAAAAGGACATTCCAGAAGAAAATGAATGTTTGCAGATTTGAGGAGGGGCTGGGGGGATCAGAAGGCAACAGGGCACCAATCATTCATTACTGATCTGGCACCCTCAATTCCCCTTCGACTGGAAGTGTTACAGCTTTATATAGTCCTGCAAAGGTCTCAGCAAACCTCTACAAAAGCAGGCTCTATAGCCCCAAAGATGTGCTTAACGTTTCCTTTTGAAGTATGCTTATTTTCCTTGAGTACTTGAATTGATTTTTTCATGTATTACAGTATGTTTGAGATTTTGGTGAACAAAAAAACACAGCTAATTCTGCCCACCCAAAATATAGAGCCAGGCAGACAGGAAAAGGGGTCTCAGTTTTGCGGTTTCAGTGTGCTATTCAGTCTGTCCACAATATAAACCTCAATGAGGTCATTCTTCATTTAGCTCAATGTTTTTTTTCCTAAAAATCAGGATCAGGTGCCACATTACTTTTTTATTCCTTCTCCAGCCAAGTCTTTTAGCACTTTATGAGCAGCTCCCATCTCTCTGCCTTTAAGGGAAGGAGAGAATCTCATTAGAGGTGATGGCTGTCCCCTCTTAAAGAAACCAGCAAAGAAATAGAAAGCAAAAAAGCTTCTCTGTACTGAAAATGGGGAAAGGGGAGATTAAGGTGATATTTAAGGTTATTTTAAGATAAATTCTTCTCCTGAATCTCAAAAGCAAATCAGAGACACAGTGCGTAGTTGTGATGACATCCCTGCCTTTACACAGTCAGAACATGTATCCAAAAAATAGCTCCTTACTTTTTTTCTTTTCCTCCTACTCGCAGCATTTATGCTCCTTTTCAATTCCAGTTGTCAATTATCTTCCACTCAGACATTTTAATACATTGCTATTCTGTCACTTTCCACATTATCGTTCTGTAAGCCTTGTTACCTCTTATTTCTCTCACGTTACTGTTCTGTCCCTTTATCCTCCATTTTCTTAGGAAGTCCCTCCATCTATTTTCTTGCCCATCTCCCACTCTATTTCACTTTCCGTTCCTAACCCTCCAGCTGCATCTTAAGGCATTTCTTTTGGTTTTATATTTGTGCATCTCCTTTCATACACACACATATTTTTTTTTAATTTGCTATAGGTTTTCTCAAGGTCAGAACCGTCTTCCTGTTCGTTTAGGAGAAGCCTGGCTGCAGCCCTCCCCTGAGGTCTCTCACCAGTTAATAGGGAAGGAAAGGCTGACAGTAAGAGAAGTAATCATTGAGAGAGGAATGAGACTGTGGTGCAAAACAGGTTGCAATGCTAATGGGAGAAACAGGCAGATAGATCTCCTAGGGCTTCTGTGAAATTGCTCCCAAACTCCAATTTCATCCGAAGTAGCAGGATCAGTTTTTTGCCTCCCAGGTTGCAATAACCTCAAGGCAGGCACATCACCAGTTCTTAGGTCTCTGTCTCAGGGTGGCAAGCAGCAATTTTACTGAGCAGAAGGCTTTGCCACCCTGTGAGAAAAAAGGATGGCAAATACAATTACTTAGCGCAGACAGTGTTAGCTCCCAGAGCCTGGAACGAGGTATCAGGCAGCAAATGCGTTTGTCTTACAAGCCTACGATCCTCAGTCCCATTCATGCTGGGCTGTGCACCAAGTCAAGAAAGCAGAGTTAGATGTGCTATAAGCTTGTGGCAAAGACTAGACCAAGCACTTGCTGTGGCTGTAAATCCCATTCAGGGCCAAGTTTCAGCACTATAAGCTAGTTAGGCAGAACTGAACATGAAAAGAAAGTGGGATGTTGTTTCTTTTTATTTATTCAATAATATTTATATCAATGTGAATTAAAATTTTGTATTTCAAGCTGCATGAAGTTATTTATCAGTATAAGTAAAGCTTTCAGAAATACCAGAATAAATTCTCTTTTTGAACCTCATCCTAATGGGGTTTAATTTCTATGGTTCTTACACTTGGTTACTTTTATTACAGAATAGGTATCTTCCCAGCCAGTAAGGAAAATTGTACTCAAGCTTATAAAATCTAAGTAAAACGAGATATCTTGCTGTCTATCTATTATGTCTATGCTAATCAGTGATGGGAGGAGAGAGAAGGGAGAAAAAGCCAGAGCTATTTTTGTGCTTGGCATCACCAACTGTCTTGTGATAACATTATGCTGGAACCATTCATTCATTCATTGCCTGGTCAAACTTGTTTAAATTAAAAAGGTCAATTAAAAAATGCCGAACAAAGGTTTCCTTCTTCTGAACTGAAGAGATGCTGTAGCTTGAAAATATAGAGAGTTCTACTTACAAAACACAGTTTTCAAGAAGATTGCAAGTCTGTACAGTGTGCTACAAATTGGAGAATTTGTTCTGAGATTGTTTTGATATAAAATTAAGAAGCTTTTCATGCTTTAACTTGTTTAACTGCACAGAGGCGAAAGAAGACCTATGCAACCCTTTTTTCTACTGGCACCTAATACTTCAGGGCATGTAAAGAACAGGAGCTGCATCCTTCAGAATGGTGCTTCTCCTCACACGCATGTAAGCATGACAGCACAGGGAGAAGGCTGTGCCTTGCTTCCACCCCTGAAATAGGTTGCAGTAAATTCATTTTGACAGTGCAAATTTCCCCTTTAGAGTTTGACAGTCTTAAGGATTATAGATGGTGCTGTACACTGTTTTTTTGTAGGTGTTTGCTCAATTTTTTTGACATGGGCTTATTTCATGCCTAGGAGAATGTCATGTCTGCACCACAAGGTGGTTCTCACTATGTCAGGTACCTAAGGTAGCTCCACACTGTCTGTTTGTCTGTGCTGGTTAGTGCAAATGCTCAGATATAGTGGCCTTCTCTTTAGTCTCCTTGAGGGGTCAAGTTGATCAATCAATTCAGTTTGGCAATTTTACCTGGTACTGGAGCTGGTTTATTTGCTACTAAGCTGAGAATTTCTACTTTGCTTTGTGGGTACAGATTGCTTTTGAAGGGGCTGGATAAAGTTTCCAATTCAAAATTATGCCAATGCACATGAAATATCTGTAATTGCTGCAGATAGCATAACAAGCTGATTTGATTACGCCTAGCGTTATTCAGCAAGGGAAGCTCATTCACTCAATGTTGCTAGGCTACCAGTCTTATTTACAGATAGTTAGAACCTTCCAGCGTAGAGAGAGCTGAAAAGCTTCAAGAGCAGATGCAAGAAGGGGAAATAATAAATAGCACTGATGATGCATTAGACTTCATTTTAATGTGTTGTATTGAGGGATCCCAGTGAGACAACGAGCAGGTAGCAAACACGTTGGTACTTAACTAAACCAATTGCACTGCAAGCACTGGAGTTCAAGAAAACAGAGAGAGCAAGAGAGAAAGAAACCACTGGCACTGCACAGTAGTTAAGTGAATTGTCAGATTTAACATAGGTTTTTGATTTAGGAAGTCAGTAGCTGAAAATATGTCACTAAGAATGTATAGAAGAACAGGAAGGTACACCTATAGAAGAGTCTATTAAATTCATTGTTAACAGATGTTTAGTTGGGCTAGCGTAATGAAACTGAATCTTCTTATTTGCATTTTGTTGTCACTATTTCACTTGGACACAAATATATCTCAGAGCACCCCTTGTTTACCAATGCAGCTACCAAGAAAGAAAAATCTTGCCTCTAATAAGCTTCACACAGCTCACTTTGGAAGCTTGAAAAGCATTGGCAGTGCTACAATGACAAAGCGAACCTACCTGCAGCACCTCGTAACTTGTCCCTAGGGTCCTTCACCAGCTTTGTCTCTGCTTTCTTCAGGACAGTGACCCAGGAGCTGGGGGGTCCTCACCTACAGCACTGTCCCTCAGATCTGGATACAGCAGGCAGAGCCAGGGGTCACAAAGTGATCCACCAACAGCCTCAGAAAAAGCAAAGGGGTTGGATCACGCTCAGTCTCCAGCCAGGAGCAGCAGAAGATAGGCTAGAGACAGGGCTAAAACACAGGAGACAACCAGGAGACAAGCTACCAGCAGCACAGGCCTACAGTCCAGCCAGGAGGCCGAGCTGGAGACAAACACCCGCACCACAGCTTCGGGAAAGAGAAGGGCCCAGGCCTCACCTTCAGGAGTGCCTCAAGCCTGTGGGCAGATCGTGTGCGAGACCCAGGTGAAGATGTTCTAGGCAGTTAGGGCCCTCTGGGCCCTGACACTTTTTATTCATTTTATGGGTTTCCCAACAAATACAATGACAGTGAGGCAGAACAAGTGCACTCAAGTCTGGGGCTGAGTGGCTGTATATCTTGGTTTGAGCACACCCAATATTTTTTTTACTAATGAAATCATTTACACAGGAAATAGTCTGACTTGTAGATTATGGTGCCATCAAAGATGAGGCAGAAAATAGGTTTTTCCCAAGATAGCTCGAGTCCTGTCCTGTGAGGGAGCAGGTATGTACCTCTCCAAAAGAAATCACTTCCACAAATGTGAAAGCTTTAGTTTTAGATCTAATGAATTTAGAAACCCTTTTCTCATGACATTGCTGCTGAAAGGTATGTAAACATACATATGTTTGCACACCAGTAGCCTTAATGAAAAAAACCTACAGATACACAAGAATGACTTGTTCAAGCTGAAGGAATAGCAGAGGAAATCTGCAATGGTTAAAATGCTGCAGTCGAGATGCTAACCATAGCTGTACTCTAAAGCCTGATGACTAAAACTTGCTGAACGCTGTGAGTCATTTTAAGCTCTACCTCCCCTACCCTGACTGGCTGGGCTCGTTCATGTCAATGTGATACAGTGCTGGAGAGGCAAGAGGATCTCAGCTGAGAAAAAGAGCACATTAAAAAACAAAGAGAAAAATGAGTAAAATGTGTTTACAGCCTGCTTTCTTGGTTTGCAGCTGGCATGTACTAACATCCATCACTTAAATGTTTAAGGCTCTATTACTCAAGCAGAGGACTGGCAGTAGCTGGAGGCACAGAAGCAGATTTTACTCCATTAACCCTCAGATATCACCTGGAGGAACTCTGGAGTTTCTTTGTTTTATCCTAGTGTAACAGAGAAGAGAGCCTGACTTATCTAATTCAGACACAGTGAATGAGAGAAAAAGAGGCAAAACATGTAGGTGGTATCAAATGCAGGGAACCTATTAATACCTTCCTGCTCACAAGGAGTGAGCTGTGGGAGCATGGAGTCTTGACAGGCTTCCACAAACATGTCGGTGAACAGCACATCAGTGGTTTCGCATGACCCGAGCCTGAGCCCAGCAGACTGCCTCCTCTCCAGTGCTGGCTCTGGAGACACGTGACCTCTTGCAGTCCATGGTGCCCAGATAACTGCTGGCACCCAGCCTCTCTGCCACGGAAGGGAGACAGCCATGTGTCTGCTGGTGTACAGGCACAGTGCTCTCAGGTCACCCTCTGCAAGGAGGCACACAAGCATTGACAGCCAAGCCAGCTGGAAGTTGTAGTGAAGGGCTGCTCTTATCGTAGAATCATAGAATGGGTTGAGTCGCTCAAATCTATCAGTTCTTATTACCGGCCTGTGAAACAAAGGATTACTGTTTACCTCTGTGTTCAAGTCTCATAGAATCATAGACTGGTTTGGGTTGGAGGGGACACTAAGGTTCCAATCCCCTCACCATGGGCAGGGACACCTCCCACTAGACCAGGTTGCTCAAAGCCATATCCAACTTGACCTTGAACACTTCCAGGCAGAAGGCTTCCATGACGTCTCTGGGCAACCTGTTCTAGTGTCTCACCACCCGCATGGTGAAGAACTTCTTCCTTACATCTAATCTAAACCTACCCTTTTTCAGTTTGAAACTGTTACCCCTTCTCCTATCACTGTATTCCCTGATAAAGAGTCCCTCCCCATCTTTCCTGCAGGCCCCTTTAAGTACTGAAAATCTTCTGTAAGGTCTTCCTGGAGCCTTCTCTTCTCCAGGCTGAACAACTCCAACTCTCTTATATGGGAGGTGCTCCACCACCCTGATCATCTTTGTGGCACTTCTCTGGAACTGCTCGAGCAGTCCACGCATTTCTTACACTGGGATCCCCACAGCTTGACACAGGTGGGGTCTCATGAGAGTGAAGTAGAAGGGAAGAATCACCTCCCCTGATCTGCTGGCCACGCTTCTTTTGATGCAGCAGAAGATATGTTTGGCCTTTTGATCTGTGAGTGCATATTGCTGGCTCATATTTAATTTTTTATCCACTAACCTCCCCAAATCCTCCTCTGCAGGTCTACTCTCAATCTACTCATCACCCAGCAGCCTACACTACTTACACAATGTACCCTTAGGTGCCTCCTGTGAGGGTCACTTTGCTCAACACAGTAAGTCACAGAATCACAGAATGTCTTTGGTTGGAAGAGACCTTTAAGCTTATCGAGTCCAACCATTGACCTAGCACTGCCATGTCACCACTAAGTCAAGTCCCTAAGCTACAGTTCAACACTCTGTTTAAATACCTCCAGAGATGGCGAATCCACGACTGCCCTGGGCAGCCTGTTCCAATTGTATGGGACCTCATCCTTCCTGTGTGCAGCAGTGGAAAACAAGTGCCTGCTCAGGGTCAAAGATGTTGTGAGGTGCTGCACAAGTGCAATGAGGGGCTCTGAAAGGTACCAGGTCCCTTCAGACTCGTGGCAGTTAAAGATTCTTTTGTTTAAAAAATGCCGCTAATTACTTCAGATACCTTTAATGTGGATTAGTGACTTTTGGAGGTGATTTACAGCTTATCTGTGTTAACACAGACCTTAATTTCTCTTGTTATTTTTACCTTGGTGATTAATAGCACCCCCTGGCAATGAACAGGGAGGTTTCTATTAGGTGTCCATTCTCCTTATGCAAGTCTAATGCCTGATACTATATGCTTGCAGGGAAAAAAACAGTCTTTTCTGGTTGGAATCTTTGCCATATTGCATTTTTAGTGGCATTAAAATTTAGTCTGTGATGAAAAATATGGGAAGGAAATTAATGTTTGAACTGTTAATTTTTCTATATGTATGGATTGAATGTCCCCAAAGAATCTCAACTTCCATAATGGGACCTAGAGTTTTTTTCCTCTTTTATTTTGATCTCTAAAACCAACTCTTTATTTTTTGCTCTTATTCAGTTATGACAGAAACATTTAGCAAAAGTGGACAATTTCTAAATTTATTTAGAACAATTGAGTTGTAAATTTATCTATTGATTTCAGCAAAATATGTGTGACTGGAAATGCATTATTTCTGAAGCCATGCATTACAGAAAACATAGAAATTTTGCAGCATAAATTCTTTTATTGGAATGTAGTTTCTTAGTTTTTGAAGAGGTAATTTTTGTTTGCTTTCTGTAAGATAAATCTCATTTTTTTTAAAGTTACAAAATAGAAAAAATACCTAACCCCCCCTTATTATCAAAAGTTTAATTTTTATGGGATGTAGTTGAACTTTTAAGAGGGAGGCAGTTTTCTTGATTAAGAAGAGTCAACTAATCAATTTAATCAGGTTTTTATCAAACCAAAGATGATTCATAGATCTTAATATTCATGGAGGGAAACATCTAACCTGGCCTCGATCCATTGCTTGAATAAAGAAGAAAAATACATTGAGTTATCAGCAGATAGGAACTACCTGAAGCCCTGAAAGACTTAGGTGATGTACCCCTTATAGCCTACTCCCCCTCAAGTCTCAGGTGTCTTGTTCTGTACAATCCATGTTCTTGTTGCATCCACCTCTCATCTGAAACTCATTCTTGCAACTATGTCCTGAGACTGAAAAAAATCAACAGATGACTGTGAAAAACCAATGAGACTTTACAGCACTGCACCCATCATGTGAGTATTTCTCTGCTGTCCTTTCAGTAATTAGGATCCAGTGGTTTTGAAGAAGACAACTTTGGCTATTACTATGGTCTTCTTGAAGAAAAGCTGGCATGGGGAGATAAATCCTATTTGTAGTAGGTGTTCAATGCAGCTTGAAATAAATTCACACTGTCAGGTTTCAGGTAGTTTCCATGTGCGCTTATAGTTTCTGAAGTTTCTGTTTTTATCAATGTTTTCCTGAAATTTGTTGGTTTTGTTTTCCTAGGCTTAGCACATATAAACCATTGGAGTGAGAGAAAAAACGAAGGAGTTATAGAGATTCAAGTATCCAGGTAAGCATGCCTAGGCATTTTAGTTAAGGCTTCTATTCTTCTTTCGTGTATTTTTTTGCTGTCTGCATCTGGAATAATTTTCCAGGAAAGACATTCCCTTTTCCTACTCCTTTTTCTTTCAATATTTTTATTTTTATTTTTTGCTTTGTGCTAGTTTGGAAAAGTAATAAGATGCAAGTAGGCTATCCTTATGTGAAGTGGTTTTATAAGTAGGACAAAGTCTGAATCTCTTAGCACAAACTTGCACAAAAGTACAGATCCTTTATTTTTTTCAAAGTTTTACTGATATTTGTATTATATAACACAAAATACATGGCTAAATTTAAGCATAACTTCAAATAAAAGGTGGCATGAATTCTTTTATACCTCACCTGATTTTAAAATAACAATTGTGAGTCTTAATTATTTCTTTTTTTTTTCCTGATCTTTCTTCTGAATCCTTTGGCTTTGCAATGCATTTAGAAATATCATTGTAACAGACTTTTTTGTTATGATGACAGAAGTGTCTTATTAAAAGCTTACTGTCTTCGGTGTCACTTCTACTTTGCTTCTGTTCAGAAACAGCAGATGCACAAATAGGATTCACGTCTGTATAGGTACACAGGAGTGGGGAGAGCAAGTGGTTAACTGAAATTTCAGCTCCAGAGAATGGTTGGACTGTAGTTTCTGGATGCAGCCAATCTTATCAGGTTAGGTACCTTCCTCAGCTTCCCTAGGCAGCTTTTCCTGCTCAGTCTAATGTCTCGCTAGAGATATCAAGCAGAGAAGCCCTCTTACTTTCCTTATCCTTTAATTGTAGCTCTAGGCTACAACAGAGTAGAGCTCTGGGCTCGAGCTTGTCCCATTTTTTTCCACAACCTTGTGGTAGTGATTCACAACATCTTTGCTGTCAAAAAGTCACAGTTTAGTGGGAAAGCATGTGATGCACCGGGTCGAAAGGAGGAGAGGTGATTTAAACAGAGCACAGTGACAGATCTCCATCTGTGCAGTTCAGCTGTCACATGTGGCCTCCCGGATGGGAACTAAAAGTATGCTCATAGGCTGCAACATTTCTAAGGTGTATAAACAGCAAATGCTTCTTTTGATGTATGACTTGCAAAATACTGTAACAGCCTTAAAAATGTCACAACACGACAAACAAAGAGAAGTTCTATGTAAATTATGGAGGGAAAATATCGTAGAGAAGTGGAGAGAATTCTAAGGAAGTGCCAAATTTTTCAGTCATTGAAGCTGCGGATGACTGGGAAACACAGGAAATCAAGTCAGTTAATTACTTCTTGTTAAGTGTCATCTAGAATTTCATTTGATTATTTTATTTCTCTGTTTTACAATCTTGTCCTCAGGAACCTTGTGCTAAAGGAAGGCATATTTAAAGTTGTCAGGTTTCAGATGGAGCTAAATGAAAATGAACCTGCTAGAAGTACGTACTACCTCAGTATTTCAAAGCCAAGTATAAGTTTTGTGTTTGGATATTTCTGGGTCTGAGAATTATTTAGGGAATATTAGAGCTGCTGCATACATCCTGCCTCTCCCAAAAGAGCAGGAGAAATTTTGTACCATTGGATGTTAAGTCATTGTAAACTTTCTCGGTGTGCACGAAGCAGAACATTTATCTGTAGGAATGCAGTAAATGAAAATTGCTTTCTAAGATGTGTTTTTAAAAGCAAGTTAAAGATTTCTGTGGCTAACCAAAAGTGGCTTTTGTATGGCAATTGGTTTAGGCAAAGCAAGCTTGTATACGTCCACAGCATACTCTCAACAGAGCTACTGAACTCTCTCTTAGTTTCTGCAAGGCATCAAAACTGAGGCTCTAACCTATGAAGGGAGCTGAAATGTCCTATTTGGCCATGTTCCTATAAGAGATTTTAATGAGGACTGCCAAAGCAAGAGCTGGGCACAAGAATGTGATACATACCCCTTTGCTTATGAGGTACCATTATGAGGCATGTATTAAAGCATAGAAGCGGGAAAATCTCATTGTTTCAGAAGATACCTAAACATAGTTTTATTTGTTTAATTTTCAAGAGAGAGGTTATATTTTTTGGTATTCGGTCAGCTATTAGAACACTACTAAGAATTGCTCAAAAAATTGCATACACAGTTCATTCTTAGAAAGAAGCTGCAGCTGATTTGGCAAGATCCATGTCTGAATTTGAGTTATAAAGTTGCTTGTAATGAGGCATACAATGTGCCTTGTGCGTGGATTGCCAACAGTACAACTGCAGGCAGAATGGTCTTCAGAAGGTAATAAGCAAATGGCTCATGTTTTTCTAGTGGAATTTTTGACAGCTATTAAGGCCGGTAAACTGCATTTGTAGAGGAGATCACATTTTATTTATCATGGAATCATAGAATGGCCTAGACTGGAAGGCACCTTAGAGATCATCTAAGCCAATCACCTCATCATGAGCAGGGACGCCTCACAACTAGATCAGGATTCTCAAGGCTCTTTCCAACCTGGCCTTGAACA
>NW_009706626.1:13309-18921 GCF_000703405.1 Apaloderma vittatum | reverse complement strand
ACATCCCATCACGATGGGCCAGTGTCCCCCAAGGACCCTGCCGTGGGGCCAGCTCTCCGCCGTGGGTGCAGCTGAGGTGGTCTCCCCAGCAGGACCTGGTGCTGAGCTCTGCCCGGCTCCTGCCTCGCTGGGGCTGCCCCCTTCATTCCTCCTGAAACAGGGAAGGGAGAGCCCATTGCCTGGCACGTGGCCGCTGCCGAAGCCAACAGTTGGGCTCAGATGCAAGAGCATCCAATGCTGATGTGGTAGCGAATGTCGTGCAGTGTTTACGGAACCGTGCGTGACCAGCAAGTCCGGGGTGGGCCACGTTGCAAACACAGGGAGGCCAACTCCTTCTTGCAAATTAATTTTTGGGTAATTAACTAAAGAGAAATTTCTCTCCAGTGTACCTGGAGGCGGTTACGGGAGCAGTCTGCCCAGCTGACTCTCCTCCACACGCAGTGCAGTTAACTGAAGCACACTGTGGCTGAGGCACCTGGTGCCTGTTTCAGAGCACAGCTGTGGCTAGGTGGGCATGCAGGGCGAGGGATGTAGACTGAGTGGGATGTCAGACTGGTCTCATAGGCACTTCTCTGCAAGGTCCAGGTGGGAGAGAAGCTGCTTCCACGTATGTCCTTGAATTTCCTCTGAAGAGTTTTCTGGGAAACGTGAGCTTAGCCTGGGAGGAGTGGTGCCAGCCTTTGGCAGCTGTCAGCAGAGACATCTTGCTGAACTTGATTCTGTGCTGCTCTGCTTCTGAGCAAGTCAGAACAGCAGCTAATTAGAGGGAAATATAGCATTCGTTAGACTGGAAGTGCCTAGCGTGGTGCTGTGGGAGCAGGGCACCGGGGCTGGAAGGAGTCACCTGTGCTGTTGCGTCTGTTCTGGTGTGAAAATAAAAATAATCTTCCTAGCCAGTACAACAGGACCTCATGTATTTACAGCACATATTGTCTTTAAAGACCACATGGTGAATGGAGAAGTACTGAAGGGTGTTAAAATAGGGATTAACGAGATCCCGTGGCTGCGGGTCAGTTAGGAAAGGGTTTTTCTGGTGGCTTGAGAAAAATGTCTGAGCCCCCTTACAGCAGAGGCAGTGGAGACCTGACCCTGCCAGTCTGCTTTATTGACGTACAATCACAGAATGGCCTAGGCTGGAAGGGACCTTAGAGATCATTTAATCCAACCTCCCTGTTGTGGGCAGGGACACCTCTCAACTAGATCAGGCAACACATGGGGACCGAACGGGGATCGAACCCGCAACCTTGGTGTTATCAGTACCACGCTCTAACTGACTGAGCTAACTGGCCCCCTGTTGTCACCGTGTCCTTACATGGTGCAGACAGCTCGGGTCCCAGCTGGTGGCTGGGTGCTATGTGGTGCTTTCCTTGGCAAAGGAAGGGAGCAAGTATCTTGCTGGAGACTGAACCCCCTCGTGTGCCCCTGGCAGCAGCACCAACCCGGCAGTGGTGGCTGGGTAGTCACCGTAGCACGGAGGCTGCGCTGTGGTGTAGGGCAGCTGCTTCTCTCCCTTGACTGAGATCAAGCGCTTGTAAGCGAGAGGTGAGGAGGGGCTGGATAAACACACTTGTGACTGTAGAGGGGATGCTGCAGGGCTATGCCTGAGGTCTCCTCCTCCAGTTGTGGGGCCGGCTAAGTGTGGATCTGGAGCTGACTGAGCCTTTGTCCTCGTGCCAGGACTTTCTGTTGCCTCAAGTCAAGAAAGGAGAAGGCTGCCTGTACTTCTGAGCACCACGCCTGCCATGAGCTGTCCCTTTGCTGTGTTCTCGAGCCACGCGTGTCCATTCTCAGGCTGAGAAGTGGGTGGGCAATTTCAGTAAGAGCAGCCAATTTCTGTCATTAAGTATTTTTTGAAAAAGAGCGCTTCTTCTTTGCTGCTCATCGGAGATATGTTTTGTGTATGTGCCAAAATGCCTTTGATTTTGGGATTAGTGTCCTCCTGCTCCAGAGGGTGCCTGAAACAGAGGGTCACCAAAATGTAGACCAGGCTGCTGGGCAGCTCGTCCTTAACCCCTGTGTGTTCTGCATTTCTAGAGCACGTTGGCCTTGTTTTCTTTCACTTCAAGTAACAGGGTGCAAAATGCAGCCATTGTGGCTGGACTGTGATGCAGAGGGACTGCAGCGCCTGCTGCAATCGGAAAATCTTGGTTGGGGGGAGGGAGGAAAAGAGAAGTCTGCTGTGTGAGCTCCAGTTCTTGGCGGATGGGCTGCAGGTTGTGTGTCCGCTGGTTAGGGGCTGCCTGTCCCTGCCTGCCTTTTGCTGGGACCTGGAGCTGAGTCCTGGCCTCCCTGGAAAGCTGCTGCCCTCGGGTGGTGGCAGGAGCTTCCCCAGGCAGAAATTGGTTTTAGTAAGTCAAATTCCTCCTGCTGGGTGCTCGTCCCATCAGGGACAGTGCTTTGACCTCACGCTGCTCCTCTGCAGAGGGACGTGTGGAACAAGGTGTGCGGAGAAAAGCAGGTGAGCCAGGACAATGCCAACATCTCCCAGCCTCAGGTAGGTGAGGAATCTTGGAGTGGCAGTGGGAGGCTGGAAGCAAAATTGTGAGTGGTGACACTGTGAAGGAGAGTCCAGATGCTTTCTCCTCCCTTATGGGCCTGGAGGTGAAGAGCCTTGTTCTCTCCTGGTGTGGTGCATTTCAGAGATGTTGGCTGTGGTGGTTTGAAGCCCGTTGTGGTTGTGTGTCAGAGGAAGGGGATTTCAAAAGTTCTGCAGCTCATCTCGCCCGTACGCTTCCATAGCTAGTGGCAGGGGGTTTCCCCTGCCTGTGAGCCACCCGCTGATGCAGCCTTGCAGCCTGGAGTCATCCTCCCCACCCAAGAAGGAACTGGGAGGGAGCTTCTCGGCAGAGCATGCTGGGGCCAAGAGAGTCCTAGGGACTGGAAGTCCTCTTTCTTCCCTCCTTCTGCTCCTGCAATACTGCTGTGGGCTCCTGATGGGATCTGTGCCATGCTTTATCTCGCTGATAACAGGCCACGTGCTTCCAGTTTGTTAATGAGCACCAACTCACAGTGTATGAGGGGGACTGTCTTCACGCCAAGCTGGGAGTGGGTGATGTCCTGCAGAGGCCTCACTGGCTCATCCCTGTGGAAAAGGGCTGTGGAGCAGAGTCAGATGTTCCCTATTTACGTTCCTTCAGAGCAATGTTTGGGAGGCACTGCTAGGTCACTGCGTGCGCACCCTGGGTTGGTTCTGTGGTCTTTTAGCCTTGGCTGAAGTCATTTTCTGTTCACAGAGAACTTCAGGGGCTTCCCTGCAGCCTGGTAAATCCCTCTGAGGATCAGCCCTGTCTGCCAGAGTACCAACTGCTGACAAAAATGTTAAGCAGTTTTGGTCCAGATCTAGGCTCCACACATCTATTTGCAGAGCTCAAAATGGGTGAGGGATTACCTTTACCACCCAAAAGGGATGAATGCCAAGGCCTGAGTGCCGTCCCTGCATGTGCTGCTGTTGGAGGTGGGCTCAGCTGGCTTGAGAAGCCTCTATTGGGACCTGTCTATGTCCTCTGGGTTTTGGCAACGGTGCATGTTATTATGTGGAGATAATTGTACCGCAGTCACACCAACATCATATGTACTCGGGATCAGCAGCTGTCTTGGCCTGAGTTTGAAAAACATTCAGAGAAGGGTAATGCTGTCCGTGTGAATCTTTGAGCCGTGCACAAATAACCTTCTGTCTTGGCTCCTGGCTGCCTGAATCTCCCTTGTCCCTCTAATAAAAGTTGGGTGCTGACAGAAATAGCTCTTTCCTGTCCTCCCAGCATGTGATCCCTGCGCTGGGGGAGCCAGCCCCTCAGCTCACAGAGCAGCTCGGCCCATCTGGGTGCTGGAGGGATGCCAGGGCTTAGGGGGAGGTGTGTTAAAAACATGCTGCTTGTCTAAAGAAGTTCAACTTTGGGTTCAACTGCAGCTCCTTTCCCTTCATCTGTGCTTGGATCCCACTGCTGCCTAATCCGTTGGCAGCAGAGCTGCCATGGGCCGCTTGCACCATAGGAAAGGGGTTTGGGGGGTGTCACTTGGCCCCTTTGGTGGGCAGAGGGAGAATTTCTCCAAAGGTCTGGTCCTGTCTGAGGTTTTGGTGCCTGAGGTCTGAGCCCAGGTGTGAGAGAGGGGCCGTGGTAGGAGTGACCATTTCCATCTTGATGCTGTGTGACATCTAATGCGAGCCTTAAATCTTTGTGCTACCTGAAGACAGGTGGAGGTGGGTTCCTTCACAAGGTCCTAGCTTCTTCCCTTTCAGGGTGAGCACCATGTCCTTCCACCCTTTCCCAGGATGGTGGGGGATGGCTGGGACCTATCCCTGCCTCCGGAGCAGCTGAGCACTGGCAGGTACTGAAACAAGCAGTTCCTGCCTCCAGCTCATAATTCTGCACAAGTTCCCATCCACGTGCCCCCAGGGAGGTGACTGCTTTGGGTGTGCCTGGATTGTAGGAGACTGCAGTGGTCTGCACAGGCTGCAGAGAAAAGGGTCCACCTGGATCCTTTCCATGGGGATTGTCGAACCATCACGGACCAGAACCAAGGGCCAGGCTGGTTTCACTAAACCAGTGTCCTGCTCTTTGTGTTCAGCCCGTCCTGTGGGCTCAGGCTGCTGGGGACAAAAGGGCATCGAAGAGGGTTTGAGAAGCTGGGACAAAACCCGCCTATAGGTCACGGAGTGAATGAGAATGTGGAACAGATGGAGAAATGGGAAAAATAGGTCAGGCTGCAAACACAAAGGGATATTCTTTGTCTGCAGTGACGTACACGGCTCCTAGCCGCTCTGGCCTGCACGTTCCAGACAGGATCGGGGGGGTCGGTGGGGATTAAAGCAGCAGCGGCTCGATCTGGGATCTGACCCACGTGCCAGGGCTCTGCTGTTGCTCACCATCCCTCTTTCATTCTCCAGTCCTTTAGCCTGGCATCTGAGGAGGGGTGAGGCTCTGGAGGGGAAGATCTTAATGTTGAGAAATCGTGTTTGGGCTGCACTTAGTGATAGTGCTGCTCACACCCTTGTGCCTCCCTGGGTTTCACAACGGCAGAGGGGTGATGGCAGCTTCTGCTGGGTCCCCTCATGGCACTGACCAGCTGGAGGCCAAGCCCTTGCCTGCCTTGGCCAGGAGACAAGAGGTGCCCTAAATAGTCCAAAAACTCCCGTGTTACACAACAGCACTGTCAGTAACCAGTGCTCCCCAGTGAAAGGAGAACCGGCTCCCCACAGGGAGATGCAAATGCTCCTGCCCAGCAATGTGCTGGGGCCAGCTTCGAGCGGCATCAGCATCCCTGAGACTGTGTGGGAGCAACGTGCCCCGCTGCTTGTGTGAGCTGGCTGGCAGCCAGCCTGGGCATCGCTCCGGTCCTAGGTGCTGGTAGAGAGATGAACACACCGATGTTCTAATTTGCTGGGCTGGGAGCTGCTCCCTAAACCATCCCGTGTTGCTGGTTGGGCATGCAAGCTGAGGGATGGCCCAGGCATGTCTTGGTGTGCTTGAGACTGGAGATGAGGCTTTCCATTTGGGGTGAGGGGACTGTCCCTCCCCAGCTCCAGGGGAGCATGGAACGTGCTGCTTGGCACAGGTTTGCTGGCTGCACAGCTGCTGTGTTGGCCAGAGGCTGTTGGTGACTCTCACAGGCTC
>NW_009706626.1:5376-13294 GCF_000703405.1 Apaloderma vittatum | reverse complement strand
GACCCGCTGCTGTCTGGCACTTTCCCGGGCTGAGCTGGCTCTGCCAGCTTACAGGCTGGAGCAGCTCAGCCAAACTCTGGCAGACTGCTGCTGCCTCCTGTTCCCTCTGGGGTGGTGCATCCCCCCTGCTCAGCGTGTCCTCCAAGAGCTGTGCTCTGTGGGTGCTGCGCTCCAGGGAAGTTCTAGCAGTGGGGAGGGGGGCAGAGCACGAGTGCCGGCGTGCCTGCTCCTTCCTCCTGCCAAGGCTTGCGACGCAGTCAGGAATTGACCCCATTTTCCCTTCTCTCCTCAGCTCACTCCTTCCTCCTTCCTGCGCATCGGGCAGCTGAGCAATGTGGACCTCAACGAGGACATCCGTGAGCTGGTGAGTGACACGGAAAGGGGCTCACCATTACCGAGACCTGTTCCCTTCTTCCACAAGCAGCACTAAGGGCTGCTTTTATTCCCCCCTCACATCCTGCTTGTCCCACGAGGGCTCTGATGTTTCCTCCTGGGCTGGGTGACCTTCCTGGTGTGAGCAGCTGCCCTCGCTGCTTCCCGTTAGCTGCAGCACTGGCTGGGGGTCATGGCAGCCCCCCGGCCCCCCTTGGCAGTCCCCTGCTCCTCTCTGAGCAGCAGCACCAGCCCAAAACCACAGGGACCTTCCTCCCGCAGGAGCAAACACACAAGCAAGTGGGATGGGAAGAGATGATTTTTTTTTTTTTTTTCCCCCTTGTTACTGTGCTCCTTAAAGCTGCTTCTCCTGCCTGCTGCCCTGCTCAGTGTGAAGGCAGGGGAGGGGATGTGCAATGTGACAGCAGCTTAGGGGAGATGTCTCAGCCCTGGGGACAGGGCTAGTGGCAGAGGGGACATCTTGCAAAAACTCTCAGGCTCGCTTTAGCTGTAGCTGTAACATGGGACCAGGGAAGGATGTGGGGTGCTGGTGCCCGAATTTGGAGCTGGGAACGGTTTGCACAGTCAAAGGTGTTTGGGAAGCAGGAATTGATTTCTGCCCAAAAAAAGTGAGCCTGCTTGAAATAACTTCTTGCTTTTGGCCAAAGGAATTTCCTGCCGAGGTGAAAGGTTGACCTTTACCAGAGCACAGAGAGGCTGGGAGGCAGTGCCATCTCCCCATGGCACCATGGTACCTGGCTGGGCAAACCCTCGCTCTGCTCGTGGGGAGGTGTCCTGCCAAGAGGTGGAGAGGTGGTGGATGAAGGTGTTGCAGCTGCCTTAAATCACATCCATCCACCAACTGGTGGAAAATCATCCCAGATCCTGGCCTGCCAGGCGATTTGCACTCTGCAGTCCTCCCTGCCTCTCCTGAGTGTAAAAATTGGTGTTAAACCAGCAGTTATGTGGTAGAGGGGAAGGTTGGACTCAGACCTGGCTGTCCTAACTTGCGTGTTGCATCCTGCAGGAGACGGAGCTCCCTCGGCAACGTCCCAATGAGATTCCCCACAATGAGAAGCTCCTGTCCCTCAAGTACGAGGTAAGCACCCATCTCCCCCCATCTCAGCTCTGCCCTCTGGGATGCAGTGGGTGAGGTACGTGGCTGCCCAGCTAAGCGAAAGTTTCAGCGGGGAAAGAGCGGGACTGAGGGAGGGTAATGATTCAGGAGTGTGGAGGGACAGGGCTGAGGGCAGCCCTCCCCAGCACGGGCATCTCTTACCCTGTGCTGGACAGTGACAGCATCTCCGTTTCCTGAACTAGAGCCTGGACTATGACAACAGCGAAAACCAGCTTTTCCTGGAGGAGGAGAGGAGAATCAACCATGCGGTGAGTCTTGCTGTGACCCAGCTGCCCACTGTACTCACAACCGGGATGGCCTGGGGAAGCTGTCTGGCTGCTGGAGGGCTTCTCCGTGCCGGGAGAGGTTGTATTCAAAGCAGCCCTTGAGCTGGAGGTGGTTTATGGGCACTGACCACCTTGTAATGAGCTGTGAAACCTCAGGAGCAGAGACTCAGCACAGGAGGGTTCGAACGGAGCTAGTCTGGGTGCACACAGTGGCATCACTGGGGGGCACAGGACAGGTGCCTGAGCAGAGGGACTTCTGGAGCCATGTGAAACATCTGCCCCCGGGTCTTTGGGAATCAGTGCTGCAGCAAGAAGCCCAACAGGGCTGATGGAGGCAGGCAAGCTGGAAAAGCATGTCTGCTGTTGGGGATCTCACAGAGAGGCAAGGACACTGGCTTAAAATAAGTGAACTGTGGCCAGGTTTTGTGATTCTGGGTGAGCCAGCATCAGTTTTCCTTGGGCAGCTTTGCCCAGGCTTAGAGCTGTGTTGGGACAGGTGGCCAGGTGGATTGGAGTCTCCCCAGGACTGTGCTGGGCACTGTGGGGTCTGACGATTGTCTGTCCCTCAGGCTTTCCGGACAGTGGAAATCAAGCGCTGGGTCATCTGTGCCATGATCGGAATCCTCACTGGCCTCGTCGCCTGCTTCATTGACATCGTGGTGGAGAATCTGGCTGGGCTGAAGTACCGGGTGGTGAAGGGCAGTATCCTCCCATGGAGCTGTGGCCGCTGGCCAGTGGGGAGCTGCAGGATCTCGACTCCTGGTAGTTATGAGAGGAGTGCTGGGGGAGAGAGCAGCACTTCCTCGCCTGGGTTTGGTGGCACAGACTGAGGTGCTGCTGAGTGCCCGGCTGCTCTGTGGGGCCGAGCTGTGGCTGGGCGCTGCCATATGAGAGAAGGCTGTTCACAGCAGCCTTGGCTGTCCTAAGTGAACAGGATCTGCTGTAGTGAAACATTTTAGCGGTATGTTATCATGGTGGGAGGAATGGTATCCAACCGATACTGGCCTTTCCTTGAGCTGCTTCCCCAGACATTGACAAGTTCACGGAGAAAGGGGGCCTGTCTTTCTCCCTGTTGCTCTGGGCGACCCTGAATGCCAGCGTGGTGATGGTGGGCTCTGTGATTGTTGCTTTCATAGAGGTAAGTTTGGAACTGGTCTGGGTTGGGGTTTTTCTGTGCCTCCTGCCCTGGCTCTTTACAGGAGGAAAGCAGGATCATTTTCTCCATGCACATTTGTGTAATAGCAAATGTATTTCTGCCAAATCGCCTCTTGGCAGCCCCAGTTCCTTGGCATTGGCTCCAGCTGTGCCGTTGAGTTTCTCTGGGGTTGTCAGACTGATGGGACGTGCTACCCTTCACTGGCAGCCTGGGGCAGAGGATATTCTCCAGCCTTGAGCACGGGGCTCTCGCTAGTCTCAGCCCTGGCTTGGCCTCTCCGTGTCAGGTGTACATCAGTGCCGGCAGAGAACAGGCTGGTCAGGTGCCTCGAGGACATGCTCTGGTGAACAAAGCCAGAGACTGGGGCAGGTGTTGGCTCCCTGCAGGCAGCTCTGAGTCAGCAGTGCCTTCCTTGTGGCTTTGCCTTTGCTCTCTCCGGCCACCAAGAGTGAGCCTTCTGCAGCACTGGTCCTCCTGCCATGGCACAGGGGTGGCAACGCCCTGGTGTCCTCCAAGAACCCAGCCAGCTCCTTCTCCTTAGCATGTTTGCCCTTAGGGCAGTGAGTGTCTTCCTCTAGCCCACCTCCAGAGCTTGTAGATAGACTTTCACCTCATCTCAGAGCCTCCCTGAGGGTGCGCTAGGAGCTGAGAGACAGGGTAAGGTGACCAGCGTGTCCCCACCTTGTGTGTGGCCTCTCTCTGCTCCCCACAGCCCGTCGCAGCTGGCAGTGGCATTCCCCAGATCAAATGCTATCTCAACGGTGTGAAGATCCCACACGTTGTCCGCCTCAAGGTAGGAAGCAGGTGGAGGTGGGATGCGTGCCTCCTGCCCATGATGGGGTCCCAGCATGTTGTGTCCTCGTAGGGTGGTCCCCACCTGTGCTGCAGCCAAGGGGGAGCTGGCACGAACTCCCAGCTACCCAGCTCTGTAGGTGTTCCCCCTGCTGTGTGGTTAAACCTCCTGCCTTGGGATCAGCAGCTGGTGCTGGGAAGAGCAGCTTTGGCTAATTTTTTGCTCTGGCCAGGAAAGTTGGCCAACCCACATTGCCTCAGCGGGGAAGCTGAGAATCACAAGTTTCCTGGGGTGGCTGGCTCCTGGATCTGTGTCCTGCCGTGGCTGCTGCGGTCACGTTCCTTGTGAAAGCCGTGCGATGTGTTGTGCCTGTTGTCTCTGTTTTGCAGACCCTGGTGATCAAAGTCTGCGGGGTCATCCTCTCGGCTGGCTGTTGGGAAGGTGATGTACACAAAGCGCTCTCTGGCTCAGCTGAGGCCAGGAGAGCAGCAGCCTATGCCCATCGGTGGTTGTTCCTGCAAATGTTAGATGAGGGGAGACCTGGGTGCCCTGTTGAGACCTTTCTAGCTTGCTGAGGTTGAAAGCAGGCAGGGAAAGCCCCTGTCCTCTTGGCTGGAGGGAGCGATGCTGAGAACAGGAGGTGGCCACATACTAGGATGAGGATGTAAGGGGGGAAAATGGCAAAGTCTGTATTTCCTGGAGGGAAATCCTCCTGGCCAGCAAGCTGTTGAGCAGCATTCAAACATCTGCCCTCTGATCGGACTCTGCTCTCTTGCCTGTAGGAAGGACCCATGATTCACTCTGGAGCAGTGATTGCTGCTGGCATCTCCCAGGGAAGATCCACGTCTTTAAAGCGAGACTTCAAGGTTGGTGTTGAGGGCCGAGGGCCTGTGCCACAGCCGCCCTTCCTGTGCCCAAACTGAGCTGATCCTCGGGGTCACGCTGGTGGCTTGGGGTCATATATGGCATACCCTGTGTCTCCCCTGAACTCCTGCCTGTGGCCAGCCCTAAACCTGCCTTCGCTTCGGTGTTTCAGATCTTTGAGTACTTCCGCAGAGATACAGAAAAGAGGGACTTTGTCTCGGCTGGAGCTGCTGCCGGTGTCTCGGCTGCATTTGGTGCCCCCGTGGGTACGTGTCTTGGATCTCTGATGCTGAGCGGTGCCTGCACCTCGTCAGGAAGTTGCTTCACCTTGCATGGAGACAGGTGCCAGGATCTGCCTAAGGATCTTTGCGCTCCTGGAAAATGCTCAGCCCTGCTCCAGGCTGTTGTGCTGTGCCATGTGGGTCTTGGGAGGAGTGGAGGCGGGGATCATCTGTTTTTTATCCCAGATGTTGCCTCCCTGGGGTGGAGGAGGGCAGTGGAGGGGTTTCACTGCGATCACTACATCACTGATGGCTCGGCGAGCTTGCAGGTCCCTTTTTTGGAGCCCATGAGGTCAGGGTCAGTGTGGGGCACACAAACTGGGATGAACTTGGGTGCATCAGCTAGTGCTATGAAGCAAGAGTCTGTGGCACATCCCCTTGTGAAGGTGTTTGTGTCTTGAATTTACAGGGGGTGTCCTCTTCAGCTTGGAGGAAGGGGCTTCCTTCTGGAACCAGTTCCTGACATGGAGAATCGTAAGTGCTGGAAAGCAAGAGCAGCAGTAGATTGAGGGCTACTGGCTCCAGTGTGAGGCATTGCCACAGCCCCAGGCCACCTGCCATCCCTGTCTGAGCCAGGCAGCCACATGAACAGAATCCCAGCTCCCCTTCTGTGCACTCGTCCTCATAGGCTGAGTTAGGACCTGTCTGAGCTCTGTCTTGCCTTTCTGAGGGAGCTGCCTTGGGCTATGTCCCAGGGCAGTGGAGAAGCAGAAGGAGGAGCGAGCCCCTAGTCGGTGTAAGCTGCCCAGAGTGCTGCCACGGGCAATGTGGCCTCTTGTCCTCACTGCACTGTGGGTACCAAACCCTACCCAAGGACCTCGGGGAGGTGGTTTGGAGTAGTACGAGGGGCACGTGGTGAGGGAGCAGAGCTGGAGGTGTCTTGCAGTGACTCTGAGCTACGTCTCCTTCCAGTTCTTTGCCTCCATGATCTCTACCTTCACTCTGAACTCTGTCCTGAGTGTTTACCATGGCAATGCTTGGGATCTCTCCAGCCCTGGACTCATCAACTTCGGCAGGTTTGATAATGAGGTATGGCACAGACATTTCCTGTGTAGGACTCTGTTGCGGGGGTTAGAAGCAGCCCATGGCAGCTTGGGGCCACGAGTCCGTCTTAAAACATCACCCAGGGACTGAGACAGGCTCTGCCCTAGCAGACTGGGGGGTCTGGACAGATTCCCGCTCCACCAACCCTGGCAAAAGGCTTTTCCTGTGGCTACTGCTGAGTCTGGGGACTGTGGGATGTCCAGGGCAGACTTTGGGACAGCTCTGGGAGCTACTCACTGGCACAGACTTGTGCTGTTCCAGCAGACATTGACTGGGTGTGGGGCTGCAGATGTGCAGGGGGTCTGAAACTCATTTCTTTCTTGCTTGCAGAAAATGGGATATACAATCCAGGAAATTCCTATCTTCATCTTTATGGGTGTGGTTGGTAAGAGAGTGCTACTCTTTCACTTTGATTAGTCTGAGTAATTTCCTCTGTTTCCTCTGTCTGGGTCTAAAAAGCTTTGGGATCCAGTTTCCTGGGGAGAATGTGAAATCCATTAAACTCCAGCGCAGGGGCTGCTTGTGCAGCTTACGTGGGGTTGAGAGCTAGATCCTGGCCCAGCCTTTAGCCTTGCAAATGTTGTTGAGTGGCATCAGTGCATTGCAGCTGTGGCAGCCTCTGGCTTTCGAACAACTTGCCTTATCCCTGTGAAGTTGGTCTGTCCCTCACCTGCTAGTTCCAGCGCTGTGATGCTGGCCCCTGCCCACGCCACTGCTGGCACTGGGCTCCTTTTGGTGTCGAGTCCTGTCTGTCTCTGCAAGGACAGCACCCGTGTGTCCCAAGGGTGCTGGTCATGCTGGATGGGTTGTTGATGTCTCCTGGAGCTTTACAGATTCCTTGTGTCCTGGGCAGCTGTAGGAGAGCCTGCGTGCTGAGCTTTTCCTCTTTTACATTCGCAGGTGGGATCCTTGGGGCCTTGTTCAATGCCCTCAATTACTGGTTAACAATGTTCCGGATCAGGTAAGAGCTTGTGAGGTGTTCTCAGCCCAAGCAAGGCTGTAATATCACACTTAACATGAGCAAGAGCAGCCCCTGGAAGGTGGGAGGAGAAGACGCCACGTCACTCTCGCTGCCTGCGGTCAGGGCTGTGACCTACAGCATCCCACCATTGCTCTGACCCTACTAAGTGTTTTACTTCAGTGACTTGAGGGCCCAAAGAAGTGCAAACGCTGTTCAGACCTGACTATTACATGTTTCTGAGAACAACGAGAAAATGGAGTGAGCTGCTGAAGCCATCTCAGCCTAGTCTAGCACAGCCAATACTTGTCACCAGCTTTTCAAACACCAGGACTGGCCCCGGGGAGGGATGACTAGTGGCAGTGGAGCAGTGAGGGACCTGCAGCAGCTTCTAGGGCATTGCTCCTCTTGAGCCTTCAGGAGCTGACTGAGGCTGCTCTTGCCACTGGCTGGGTCCCCACGACAGCTTCCATGGAGGACAGAGCCCAGGACGTCCTGGCAGGGTCTGGGAAGGGAGAAGAGGCAGCCAGCCCAATGTGCCAAGCCAGGCTACAGGTGATCCACCCTCACTCCTCTGCTCCCTTCACAGATACATCCACCGGCCCTGCCTCCAGGTGGTTGAGGCCATGCTGGTGGCAGCAGTGACGGCGACTGTGGGGTTCGTCATGATTTACTGCTCAAGAGACTGCCAGCCCATCCAGGGGAGCACAGTGGCATATCCCCTGCAGGTAGGAGATGCTGGAGATCAGCCCCCCAGGGCAGGGGGGGCACCCTGACCCTGGGCAGCGTCTGAGGGCTGAGCAGGCAGATGAGACCCTGCTGGGTTTTGTGGCACTGGATCTCACCGTTAGAGGTCTCCTGACGCAGGCACAGCTGGAGACCCAAACGCAGTGTTGGGGTGCTCGCTGCCCGGAGCCGCCTCCTCGCCGGCACCCGTTTCCCCTGAGCCTGGCAGCCTGGATCTGCCACTTGTAACCCTTATTTCTTCCTCGTCAGCTTTTCTGCGCTGATGGAGAGTACAACTCCATGGCTACTGCCTTCTTCAC
>NW_009706626.1:2190-5345 GCF_000703405.1 Apaloderma vittatum | reverse complement strand
AAGAACCTTCGCCAACCTCTTCCATGACCCTCCAGGTCGGTGTACCAGGCGAGCGTGTCCTTGAACATGAGCAGATTGGGGCTGGGCTTGTGCAAAGTGGCCGATCTCATCCCTGGCTGCTCGTGGGGTGAGGCAGGGCATGATCAGCATGGCCCCATGAGGGCATGATGGGATCTAGCAAAGCACTGTGCCTGCTCCTTTCCTGTGTGGAAGGAGGCGAGTTGGAGACTGTCTGGTGGCACCTGCAAGCTCGGCCAAAGGGCTGTGGTCTCAGGAGCCTGTGGACGAAGACCTGGTTTTGTTCGTGCACGTTTACAAGCTGTTGCTTCTGAGTTGTGTGGGAACGTGCCTGACCCTCGCTGACCGTCTGAAGTCTGTCCTGGAAATGTCCCTGGCTGTTTTCTTAATTAGCAGGAACTCTTGCCCCAGAATGACTTTACCTCCTGGGCAGGTTGCGGAGGTGGATCTTTGGGTTTGGCTTCACTTGAGAAATGCAGTTGGGCTCCCAGATTCCAGCTCCCGTTTCCTTCAGACCTAGTGTAATGACAGTGTGCCCTCTGCCTGCTGCTCTGAGTTTTGCTCCCAGCTGCACATGGGCAGGAAACAGACAGCTCAAATTTCTAGACCCTCAGCCCAGAGAGTGGAGCTTGGTCACCTGAAGCCAAATGACAACTGTCCTGTGTCTTGAGGCCTCTCCCTGCAGTGCTGGGTCATCCCTGGCTCAGGACTTTTGTCCATTGACCTCTCTGTGAAGGAGAAATTGCAAAGTACTTGTTTAAACTAGACTGAGCTGCTCAGCAATCCTAAAATAGCCATAGGCTGAGTCCAGGGAACAGCACGCTCTGAGTGTGGTGGCAGGACCCCTGGCAGCTCACCAGCACCTCTGTCCTCCTGACCTCATCCTCCAGCACTGGTGGTCCCTCAGGGCTTTGAAGTTTGTCACGCTGCCTCAGGGAAGGCTGGAAGCCACGGGGCTGGGAGGAGATGGGTCATCACGGATTGCAGGATGGAGGAAAGGCGTGTGCTGGACTCAGTGGGGTGGGAGAGCTGGGGATGGCATCAGCAGAAACAACCTAAAAGCTGGTTTGAAAAGCTTGTGCTGCCAGAGGTGAAGATGTACCTGATGAGAGGGGGGCTTTCACTGCTGGGAGTGTGTCGTGGGGCTGCTCTCTTTTCACTCGTGGCTACAGCCTGTTGCAGGGTCCTCTGGGCTGTGGAATCAGCATTAGCTCTCAATTCTCACTCCATCTCAGGTTCCTACAATCCCATGACGCTAGGCATGTTCACACTGATGTATTTCTTCCTGGCCTGCTGGACCTATGGCCTCACGGTGTCTGCAGGAGTCTTCATCCCCTCCCTGCTGATCGGTGCTGCCTGGGGGAGGCTCTTTGGCATCTCTCTGTCCTACCTGACCAAAGGCTCGGTGAGTCCTTGGTGGGAACCCAACCCTCCTACCTTGCTGCTGGGCAGGCAGCACATGTAGGCAGCGTGCATGGAATCGGCTGAGAACTTGGCACAGCACTCTGGAGCGAGTTGGCTCCTCACTTAATGTTTTCCTGAGATGACTCTGGTTTTTCCCATGTCCCAGCGGAGCCCTGCCAGCAGTTGGGCTGCGTAGGCAGCCTCAGGCACCTCTCCCCACTTTGGAGGGAGATTTGGGGGTCAGGATATTTCTCACTGTCTCTGGATGCCCTGGAGCCAGCAGCTGACTTGGCCCTTTCTCTTTCCTGTGCTCAGATTTGGGCTGACCCAGGGAAGTACGCTCTGATGGGAGCTGCTGCACAGCTAGGTGAGTTCCCCATGCCGTGGTTGTGGCTGTGTCCTGCTCGTGTTGGGGTGAAGATGGAATGGGAAAAAACAATCCCTGCTACCCTGGCACAGCTACTTCCCCAGCTGAAGCCCAGCTTAGCTATCAGCTTCCTAACAACCTGCCTAAGCGCTGGGTCACTAGCGAGAGTTGGGCTTGTCCAGGGCACCTTTGCATGTGCAGGCACTCCTGGGTCTCTCTACAGAGACTCAGGACCCTTGGGTGCTCTGCTGTCCCCTCGCCCAATGTTTCCTTGCCCTCCTGAACTCCCAAACCCCTCGGGTGTTTCTTGCAGGTGGGATAGTGCGGATGACGCTGAGTCTCACGGTTATCATGATGGAGGCAACCGGCAATGTCACCTATGGATTCCCCATCATGCTGGTGCTGATGACAGCAAAGATTGTGGGAGACTACTTTGTGGAGGTGAGGGCTCATGTGCTCACCAGGAATGTAGCGAGAGGCTGTGGGTTGGGGTTGGTGGTGCTGTGGAGCTGTGAGAGGCCCAGGACAAGTGTGTGCTCCCTCTGAGGGGTGAGCTGCTGCCTGCCGATACCCCTTGGCATCTTGACAGGCTTCTTCCTGATGGCTCAACTTGCATTCCAGGGTCTCTATGACATGCATATCCAGCTGCAGAGCGTGCCCTTCCTGCACTGGGAGGCCCCAGTGACTTCCCACTCCCTCACAGCCAGGTAGGTGGGCTAGAGGGGGTGCTTGTCATTCCTGGGATGGCAGCTCTTGGACTGTGCTGTTGTCCTGAGCTGGAAATGGAGGTGGTGACACAGCTTGGTCTCAGGAGCCTGCTGTACCCTGGTGCCCCCAGCCCAGCTCCTTCCCCAGAGGAGTGTGGGGCCTGTGCATTCCCTCCCTGTGTCCCTGGCAGATTTTGGGGACAGAACACGTCAGGGCTGGGGACATGTGTATTGGGGGGCAGGATATTTGGGGCATGCTGCTGTGGAGCTGTGTTTCACAGCAAATCTTCCCTGCAGAGAGGTCATGAGCACTCCTGTCACATGCCTGCGGAGGATTGAGCGAGTCGGCACAGTTGTGGACATCCTCAGTGACACCTCCTCGAACCACAACGGCTTCCCGGTGGTGGAGAGCAACCCTGATGCTACACAGGTGGGTTGGGTGCCGCTTGCGAGGGGATGCAGCTGCGGGCTGGCCATGTGAGGGCTGGCTGTGGTGCGAGACCCTCGTCTTTCTTCCCCACGCTCCTTCCCAGCCCTGTCTCACGCACAGTGCTCTGTCGCAGGTGGCAGGACTGCGAGGTTTAATCCTGCGTTCCCAGCTCATCGTCCTCCTGAAGCACAAGGTGGGTGATGCTGTGGGGAGGCTGTTTGGGTTGTGT
>NW_009706626.1:0-2082 GCF_000703405.1 Apaloderma vittatum | reverse complement strand
GGGGTCTTGTGTGCCGTGCTGGGGTTACCTCCGCATCATCCTGCACCCCTCTGGGCTCAGAAACCCTGAGTGACTGGGAAACAAGCTGTTCTTTGCAGTTGATCCATCTGCCCCGTGCTCCTGCCCTCTTCCCTCCTTGCCCCTGTGTGTTGCCCTGGTGCCCATCAGTGCTGCAGGACAGTCCCCAAGAGTCTCTTTCCTCCCAAGGTTTTTGTGGAAAGGGCCAACCTGAGCCTGGTTTTTTTCTGAAGGATTTTCGGGATGCCTACCCTCGCTTCCCGCCCATCCAGTCCATCCACGTCTCCCAGGACGAGCGGGAGTGCATGATCGACCTCAGCGAGTTCATGAACCCCTCGCCCTACACCGTGCCTCAGGTAATGGCCAGCGACCCCTCTGCACCGTGGCATCTCGGGGGTCATGGGTGGGTGGTGGGTGCTGGCTGGGGATGCCACAGCACACCTAGCCTGGCTCTGCCTTGCAGGAGGCATCTCTGCCACGGGTGTTCAAACTTTTCCGAGCTCTTGGACTGCGGCACTTGGTGGTAGTGGACAATCGCAACGAGGTGAGTCCCCACTCGCAGCATATGGGCAGCCAGGGCTCCTTGGGGTGGGAGGGACACGCATGCTGCCTTTGTCCCCAGGCTCTGCATGCCAGTGTGGGGCTGTACCCTGTCCCTTTCCTGACAGGTGGTGGGCATGGTGACCCGCAAGGACCTCGCCAGGTACCGGCTAGGGAAGGAAGGCCTGGAGGAGCTCTCACTGGCACAGACGTGATGTGTGGCAGCACTACCCTGCAGAGATGTACCCTGGCCCCTCGGAGCCAGGGACACCCTTTTGGAGGAGGTGTGGAGAGGACTTGGGCCACCCTCTGCAGGCATCGTGGTGCCCGGAGCACCGGTGGCACACTGCCCTGGCTCTCCTGCCTTTTGCTGCCCTCCCACGTCTACTGTCTCCTCACCCCTTTCTCTGCTTCCCCAAGGGAGCAAAACGCACTCTTGGCTCCATTAGCTCCTGGCATAGACTCTCCCTTAGGGTTGGGTGAAGGCTGGAGTGTGCTGGGAAGAGCAGAAGTGCCCTGCTGAGCTGGGTACAGTCCCCTGCTGTGGCATGTGGGCTCTGTCTCCTCGTCTACCCAGCCTGATCTGTTTGGGACCTAGCCCTGCCTTGGCCCCTGCTGCAGGGCCTGTGTGGGGAGCGGAGGGGACAAGCCCCAGGGCCCTGTCCCCCCTGCCCTGTGCTCTTTCTGGCTGAATCTGGCTGACCCCTCGGTCAGGCACTTGCGTCTCTGCCTCCTGGCGAGAGAACGGGGCTGTGCCGTGCTCAGCTCTGTGATAAAAGGGCTCCCATGGTTCTGCAGCTGCTGCCTCTTGCTTTTTCTTGGCTCCCTTGGCCACTCTGACCCCAACCTGCCTGTGGGGAGACACCCCTGGGGTTCGGGGTAGGGATGGGGAGAGGATTTGCTGCCTGCCTTGGGGCAGCGTTGGTCCTAGTGTGTGCCTCTCTGTCACTCCTGCCCTCCTCCCACCATTGCTGCTGCCTCTCCCCTCTGCCCATGCTGGGGTCTGTAGTCACCCCTGGGTGTGTTTCTGCACTTGCTGCAGCTTGTTCTGACCCTTTCAAGCAGCCTGGGCGCTGCCAGGTGTCCCAAAACCCACTGTCAGCCCTGGCTCTGGCAGGGAAGAGGGGAGCAGAGCCTGCACTCCCTTGGATGATGAGGAGAGCTCCAGCCCTGGCACCTCAGCTCACCCATCACCCACCATCCTTGCTCCTCACCTTGGCATTGTCCCCTGCCCTGTGTTGGGGCTGCCCCCTCCTCAGCCAGGCGAGGGCAATGGGGTGCCTGGAGGGGCTTTTTGACTGCGGGATACTGTGCTGAAATAAAGTCTGTTTGTACTTTTATTACGGTGCTGCCTGTCTCCTGCTTTGGTCCTGTGGGTCAGTGAGTCCCTGGGGCTGAGCTGAGTCCCTGGGGCTGAGCTGACCCCCAGCCCCACTGCTGCTGGGCCAGCACAGCCTCAGGGAATGAATGTTGGGGGGCTATGTGATGGGGCTGGAGTGCTCAACACCAAGGATGGCTACCCCT